>NW_027260897.1:40000-115223 GCF_045791955.1 Oncorhynchus clarkii lewisi
CAGGTAGCTACTACTACTACTAATCCAAATGACCTGGCACAGTTGCTATCCAAGACACCATAGCATGATTGGAAATGAGCAGTAATCATCCCTTTCTGTTCAAATGTCTAGCCTATCTAGTTCATTATTAATGTGACCTATAATGTCGAATTAATCACTACTAATTGACAACAATATGCTAATTCGTGAATCTAAATGCAGGTGAAAAAAGCATATTGCATATTGTTTATGATGTGCTTCCAAGATAAATTATGATTTCTCTCTCATCAGACTCATTTTCCTGTTCATTAAATCTAATGTTGGCCTTGTTTATGTCGAAATGGTGAGAAAACACATACAGATAGCTGGCTATTTGAGAGGGGCCTGTCGCATGCACACACACGCACCCACGCATGCACACACACACACTCACACACATCTCTGGCCCTAGATATGAAAGGTCTTTTGATTCGCGTTGGCGGACATGTTGTTTTTTGATCCCTCTCCTTTCATCCCCTTTCCTAATATTTAGAGGGATTGGCATAGCTGTTTACACTGTGCATTCGCCTCTGCTTTTGAAGTGCAGGACGCACTAAGCTCGCAGCAGCCGCACCAGTGAAACCAGTCCAACCAGAGACTCAACGCACACGGTTTCTAATATAGATCAATGGGAGTCAAATGGAGGCCAGGCCAAGGGAGGAGGGAAACGTCAGCTGGCCTGAACACTTGCTCTTACTCACACTGAGACCAGGGGCCTCGTGTCTCCCGCTCCCTCAGTCGCCCTCCCTCGCACCCTGAATCAAGTGCAGGGGAACAGGGGCAGCAGAGGGCCGACCTCCTGTCCCCACCCTGTCTCCCCCCGGTCCCACAGGACACACCTGCTCCTGTTGATGGTGAAAGCAGCAGTGTTTTTGTTAAGCCTGAATGCTAACTTTGAAGACGAGCACAACAGTCCACCACCCCCATCCCAGCCTCCAGCAGCCAGACGAGGCTGTAAATCTGGCCCAGTGAGAGAGGGATTGTGGGGGGTTTAGTGGGCTAGGAAGGCCCGACAGCCTGGTTGTCCTTCAGGGAGCGTTTGTAAAGATGTTTACCTTTCTGGGCTGAGCTCACTACTGCTTGCCGGATGGACTCTGTTCAACACTCTGACTGACAAACGACAAGTGCTTTACAGGCTGATTGGTGCCTTGGGCTTTCGGCTAATGAGGTGCTCTAGAGAGCTGCACTCACAGCAGAGAAGTTTAATAGCCTACTGTACAAAGCAGAGCCCTTTACAGAGCAATATGACTACACCACAGAACTGCCATCTCCATTTTGATATTCACCCTTCTCTGGATGACATTATAATTATTGTGGATAATATGTGATATCTAATTTAATCTGTTTTAAAAAGTTTGATCGGGTTAGCTACATGAATAAGTAAAAGATAGATAGACAAATGACCTTATGGACTTCTTGAGAGTATGTTGATTCCATTGGTTAGTCTATCTGCTTAATAAACTCCTTCAACAGTAGAGAACTGATGAGAACCATTTTATTTACACTAAACAACCCTAAAATACCCCAAACTACCTAAAACTACTCCAAACAACCCTAAAATACCCCAAACTACCCCAAGCAACCCCCAAACAACCCCAAACTACCCAAAACTACACTAAACATCCCCAAACAACCCCAAGCAACCCCCAACTACCCCAAACAACCCCAAACTACCCCCAAACTACACTAAACAACCCCAAACTACCCAAAACAACCTTAAAATACCCCCAAACTGCCCCAAATAGCCCACACCTCCCGAAACAACCCCCAGATATCCAAATATAACTATTTTAGAGCCATTACAAACTAGGACCCATCCACAGGGTGTTAACATGTAAAAATGTCCCTGCTGCCTGTCAGCTGCCATCTGTCACCGAGTGGTCAGCTACTGTATGACCTGGCCATTATATACACACTGTACTCCCCACAGAGACCTGTAATGTAGACATTGTCATGCTGTACAAACAGCCTTCCTCTCCCCTCTTTCCACACTCACTACTGTACAGTAGGCCATGGTGTCTGGGGTATGTGTTAAGTGTTGCCTAATAACCTCATACAGTAGCTAATACTAGAACATTATAAGATCATCTTTCAAAATATGTTTTAACTATATTTTAATGAGGGGTTTTCAGATGTTATTGACCACATAGTGAGAGGATGCCAGTGAGGAAAGACAGAGAGAGGTTTTTGTCAAAGAGCAGTAGGCCTGATTCAGACCTATGCTGATGGTGTAGTCATGTGCTGGAGTCGGCAGCTTTACGGACAGGCCAGCCAGGCCACATCATCTTTCTAATTAAAAACATACATTATAGGGAAGCATCCAGTTGCAAACTAACTTGAGGGAGAACTGATTTTTAACACGTTTTATTTATCAGTGCAGACTGTATTGTTGCATGCAGGCACATACAGCTCACTTAATCATAGGATAACTCTAAATTACAATCAGGTTACATTCACCACGTTTCAGTCTCCACATTTCACCTCCCGCCACTGCTAATACAGTGTCCCACTTCATGTCCTCTGCTGCGGCTGGGTGTGTGTGTGTGTGTGTGGGTGTGTGTGTGTGTGTGTGCCAGTGTGGCCCTGAGCATGCCTCCATACGGGTGTCTGGGGCAGGACCTGACATCATGTGTGTGTGGTTGTGTGCTTGTGTGTGCGTGGGTTTTTGCATGTGTGTGCGTGAGTTTGTGCATACACAGTTGTGTGTGTGTGTGTGTGTGTGTTTGTGCATGCGCGTTTCTGTGTGTGTGTGTGTTTCTGTGCTAGTGTGCCTCTGTGCATGCCTCCATACTGGTGCCAAGCAGCTCAGTGAGAGGTTATGAGTGTGTGTGGTCCGTTCTGTTGAAGTTTGTAATGATTGGTCAGAGAGGAGAGAGAGGATGAGAGTGGTCAAGCCTGCGGCCCATAACCCTGGGTGTGGGCAAGATCGGCGCCAAGGGTACCAATGCCATGGACGGACAAGACCAGAGTCTGTGCCATGAGGCATGTAGCCTCGCCAACCACAGGAACGCAGGGTTCCATACTGCCGTCTGAGAACCTGACCCAAACTGACTCAGTAGACTGCAGCAATGGGAGGGAAATTAAAAACCCAATCAATCATATATTTATTGACCCGAATAGGAATCTTGTAGGCTAGCTTTGGGTGGGCAGACCTCAGCTTCTCAGTCTCCGAAAGATAGAGAGAGAGAGGGCAAAAAAAGAGAGAGAGAGAAAGAGAGAGAGAGCGAGAGAGAGAGGGGGGAGAGAGACAGAAAGAGAGAGAGAAAGACAGAGAGACAGACAGACTGGTGTCGATGGAGAGAGACAGAGAAAAGAGAGAGAAGGGAGGACAGAAAAAGAGAGAGAGAGAGAGAGAGAGAGAGAGAGAGAGAGAGAGAGAGAGAGAGATAGAGAGAGAGAGAGAGAGAGAGACTTGTGCCGATAGAGAGAGATACTGAGAAAGAGAGAGGGAGAGGGGGGGACAGAAGGAGAAAGAAAGAGAAAGACAGACTGATTCCTGATGGGGGAGAGAGAGAGAGAGAGAGAGAGAGAGAGAGAGAGAGAGAGAGAGGTGCTTATGGCTTAAACCCAGGGCACTGACAGTGTTCTAGGGTTGGACAGACAGAGTGTTACCAGGCAGCAGCAGCAACAGCCAATACAAGGTCTCCAGTCAACGTCAGAGTGCGCCAGGCCTGTTTGGACTGCAAATTATTACTGGCTGATGGTCTATTATTTTACAAGCAGCCGCTGTTGTTCAGATAGAGGGGCGGTGTGGGGACGCACGTCTCTGCCAAAAGAGGAAAGGGGGAGTCAATTACTTAAACCATCTTTGATAATTACTGGAGTGGCCACATGTTCTGGACTAAGGCTTTAATGGCACCCTATTCTCTATATAGTGCACTATTTCTGACCTCAGCCCTGTAGGGGCCTTGGTAAAAAATAACACACTTTGTAGGGGATATGGTGCCAATTGGGAGGCATCCTAAGTATAGGTCTGTAATAGAACGATTTGGGCTGTTTTCATATTCAATAAAAAAAGAGGGGAGGGTGGGAGGTGTAATTTTCTCCTTAGAATCAACACCTCTGTTTGAATAGAGGAGAGTGAACACGCTTTTTACTTAGTAATGTCCTCCACATTTTTATCAGAAGGTCATTTGGGTTCAGGTAACTTTGGACATTGAGAGTAAGAACAGTGCTGCTACTGTTCATTCCGACACAGCTCAGCAAAAGTGATAGAAATACAAGCCTATGAGATACAAGTTGTTAGGTTTCCACGGAAACACAGGCCTTGGTAGAAAATGGCAGCAACAAAATAATGATCTAGTCAAACAACAGTATTCAGATACACATAGAGATATTCATATGGTTTAGGCAAGTAAATGAGGGATATGTTGATATGCTCCTGGATAGTGTGTGATAACAGTGCAAAGCTGTTTTTACTCTCTTCTAGTCAACTACTCATCAGTTGGAACAATAAGGCTGGGATGCGCAGCCAATAGACAGTCCATAGACCAGCTTTTAAAGGCATTTGTCCTGATGTTTGTGGAGATCGCATTAACGGTAAACGCTACAGATTTAGGCTCAATCAGAAATGACCTTTAAATGTCAAGTGTGCTACAATGTGCTGTTTACGTGGATGGGATTGAATACCGACCAAAGTCCCATACTACTTTTGATTATACTGTTTTGAGTTTGTTCAAAACTTGCTGGGTTTTGGCGCTCACTGTTTGAGTGGTTTCCTAGACCTAAATGCATTCTGTGCTCAAAATGTCCCAGCCACAGTGTATAGTGTCAGTTTAAATGTGGTACAGTATATCATTTCATAACACTAGACTAGAGCCTTAAGTGAGTTTAAGAAGTCATGTCACTGACTGAGAAATGTGTGTTTTGTCACCTCCCATGAAAGGGATTTCACTATTTTTCCAACCCTCTCAGACCAGTTCAATACATTGGGGAAACCTAAGCTACCATTAGTACTTTTACACGCTCTCCTTACAAGTGATGTGGGTAGAATTGAATTGCAACATTATATCGCCAAGCTGGAGTAACACTGTGTTATGGTGGAGGCAGTCCCTGGCATTTCCAGAGTCCTCAGTGAGGGTCATAAAATTGAGTCTGATGGCTAATTTTAGCTGCAATCCAATCCCTGACAATAAGTTACAAGCCTTGCGGGACCCTTAAGTCAACCCATGTCTGGCACTGCCACAGTTGAAAAGTTCCTGTGAAAGAACACCTTTTTGGAGACAACCTGGTGTTTGTAAAGGAGCCGCTCACTCCAGAAGTGTGACAACAGACACATAAAGAGAAGTGTGATTCTCACTATATTAACAGTGTATGTATTTTATGGAGTTGTTGGCAGGCCGAGCGGCGGCCACTGCCAGGAGGCAGGCTGGGTAGTTTTGATAATGTTTGCTTTTGATACCATGTTGGCTTTGATCGCACTTCTTGAACACTCCTGAATGCTTCATTGGCTAATATAGATGGTGTTGTCAGTAACAAGCGACAGCAAGCACTTCCTGTGGGTGAATACACACTGATTTATTTTTCCTAGTTGTCATTTATGATGCAAAGGGTGACAATTAATGTTGTTGTACTCAAGTCCCGTCTCCAGACCACATATTGAGTGTCTTGATCTCGGATACATTTTTCCTCGGTCATGACTCGGTCTCTGACAACCATTTGAGACCAGTGGAGTACAAAAGTAAAACAAAAAACCTCAGAATCATCAGCCACCGTTCAGTCAACCAATCAAACCGCTTTGCCAGGCCAAATATCCACAATCCTTTTATGACACATTTATTTATCATCGCCTATTGAAACCTGGGCTTCCTACTTTACTGGTAACATTGATGTCCTTAACTTTTAAAAGGTATCCTCAAACCTTGTCGTGGTTGTCTGAATTTCCTTGCTCCACTAGCTGGGGAGAGTGGGGTTCATTTTTTGAGTCGGTGATCATTTTTAGAGTGCCTCTCTATTTCCCAGCATGCATTTTTTTCACCATTCTGAATGGCTAAAGAATTCATATGTTTGACAGAAATACTGGACATTTTGAACTCTTTTTATGGTGGCGATCTGACACAATTGAAATGATCGTCTTGAATTGGATTCACATTATTCTGGTCTCAGTCTTCACTCGGACTCGCCCACCTTGTCTCCGTCCCATTCTCGGTCTTGACTTGGTCTTATCCCCCCCTCACTTCAGTCTTGGTCTTGACTTGGACTCGTTTTTATCCGGTATTGGTCTAGACTCTGTCTCGCTTTAGGTAGTCTCGACCACAGCACAAGTGACAATAATTAGACCTGGCATGCCATTCAGGATCATGGATAGTGTTGGGCCCATATTAGCAAAGTGCTGATCTAGGATCAGGTCCCCACTGTACATGTATTCTTATTCATTATGATACGAAAGGCACAGATTTGTTGGTTTATCTAGATTTGTTGGTTTATCTGTTCATGGGCTTGTGTTAGTGATACCTCTGGCACTGTCTGACAGTGGCACTGAGAGCTGGTTCCAAGTGTCTCACAGACAGTACAACACTGCCACCATGTTGGCTCTGTGTACTGCACAGCCCCACAGGCCAAAATGTCTGTCCCCTTTATCTCTGTCACATCAGAACATGTCCTACTTATCCAATGGTACCAGACCTGGGTTCAAATATAATTTGAAATCATTTAAATTACTTTAGCAGTGCTTCATTTAACAGTGCTTCATTTAACTTCATTTAACCTGTTGCATTATAGAAACGTCCCAGAAGTACAAACCCCTCCCTTATGCCACTGCAGTAAGGCAAAGGCAAACACCCAAAGTGTTTTTGAACTCAGATCGGAATTCTGCCTGTGATGCGAAATGAATGTGGCTATTCTAAAATCAGGTTCATCTGTGTCATGGCAGGCATCCCAAAGGCACCCTATGGGGTCTGATCAAAAGTAATGCACTATATAGGGAATAGGCTGCTATTTGGGATGCTACCATGGTGGAAAACATAGTGACTCACCACCCCTGTACCTCAGTACCTGCAAGACGTCTCTTTAAAAATAGTCATTACGCTCTATTGAGTTTCTGATAAGCGTTATGCTGGTCAGAGCTGTTCGCTCGTAGATTAGATGACAACTTCCACATGAGAGAGGAAGGTATACAATAGGGGATTGTCTCAAATGGCACCCTGTTCCCTTTATAGTGCACTGGGCCCATAGGGCTCTTGTCGATGGTAGTGCACTGTAAAGGGAATAGAATGCCATTTGGGATGTAGCCTAGAAGTGGAAGTAGATGATAGGGGAGTTCTCTCCAGCCAACGTTAATCTCATGAGGTATTTCCACCCACTGCAGGGGGATCTACAGTACATTATACGTTAATGACACACCATCTATGAGAATGCATGTGAATGTAGCCTCTTTGGTAGATGTCATAATGACGAAGCGACTGTCTGAAACACGTGAGAACAGAAGAGACAACCACAGTGACTGGGGCAGTACTATGGCTGAAACCTCAGGGACAAAACTATCTGCATTTTATTTAACCCATCTCACCATGCCTACACATCTAATACAGGCTCCGACCCTACCTTAGAAAAACATAGAATAACACAAAACCTCTCAGATAAACCCCCCTGTGTTTATGGTGTCTGCCCTTGTTGACACAGAGATTCCCTTACCACTTGTGTTAAATGTACCAAGTTGTGTTATTCTACCGAGCCAAAAACTGAAACAATTACTGAAAATGGGTCTGGGGCGGGCTGAGGCGGGCTGAGGTGGGCTGGGGCGGGCTGAGGTGGGCTGAGGCTGAGAGGAGGCCTGTGTTTGAAATAACAAAGACGTGTGACTGTTTAGATCTGATCGACTCCACCAAGTGTTTCCCCTAATGCCTCTGAAAATAAATAGCAGGGTTGAGAGGGTGAATGGGTGCTTGGTCCTGGACTAAACCGCAGGGGCGGCGGTGGCGAGGGCTTGGAGGGCTTGTTTTAGCAGGGTGGACCAGACCCTGGGACAGGGGACCCCATCATTGTAGGCACCGTGTGTTAAATGAGTTAGTTAAGTGGTTGGACTGACATACATACAGACAGACATTGATACAAAACACACATACAGTACATATGTACACACACACACACACACACACACACACACACACACACACACACACACACACACACACACACACACACACACACACACTGACACACTCACACAGACACACACAGACATACACTCACACAGGCACACTCACACAGGCACATACCCACTCACACAGACACACTCACACAGGCACACTCACACAGGCACACTCACACAGGCACACTCACACAGACACATACACTCACACAGACACACTCACACAGGCACTCACACAGACACACTCACACAGGCACACTCACACAGGCACACTCACACAGGCACACTCACACAGGCACACTCACACAGACAAACTCACACAGGCACATACCCACTCACACAGACAAACTCACACAGGCACACTCACACATACCCACTCACACAGACAGACACACACACTCACTAAAGTACCGGCAGCCTTTTAGAGGCACAATGTTATTCTGCCTGTCATCAATGGGAAGATTCATGAGGGCAGGGTGAATATCCATGACTGTCAACAAACAAACAGTAGGCCTCCACTGAGTTGCATTTACCCCTCACAACACAGGGGTCTGAATACTTACCCCACTTTGATCATCTAAACATATTGGTTCAGTTCAGTAATGTCACACTATACCTATGGAAAGTATGAGAGCCGTTTCCTACAGGTCCACACATCTACCCATCTGTCCATAGACCTAGATCATAACATATGGCAATGAAAATAATGAATAAACATCTGTTACAAAAATGAAACATCATCTTAACTCTGGCAATAGTGTTGTTCAATATCATGCAATATTTATGACAGGAAGTATATGTAACATTATGTCAGTGGTGTGTGTACGTGAACACAGTCCATGAATGGGTTCAACTCTAACATGTCAGTGTTTCTTTCCCTACAGCCTGTCCAGTCTTGCCCTGAAGGCTGAGATGACAGGTCAGGTTGGCCTGGTCTCACACCTTAGTACCATTGGAATCACCCTGAGGTGTTTGGTTGAGTTATACACAGCAACGGGTGACATCATCCAGTGTAATGGGTCTAAAAATAGAAGGCTTTTACGATGTCTGGATGCCCACGTCCACTAAGCCAACACTTCCTGCTGATGTCATACCTGTGTGTCAGAGGCGGGGTTCGGGGGAGAGGTGAGTTGAGTTGAGGTCACACCTATCATGGTTCTGGAGGTCTGTGAAACACAGGCGGCAGTGGGGGGGGAAAGGGGGCAGGTTGAGGCCAGTGGTCATGAACCCCACCATTCAGGAAGTAGAGGTTAAAACTACTTTAATGTAGAATCAGCAATTCATGTCTCAAATGGAAGTGCGGTCAAAGGTTTTTAATATTGTTGAATTTGTAATAAAAAAATTTAATGATTGAATTCATATATTGAACTTTTATTTCATGATTAGAAACTTAATTGAGTGGCATTCATTTTTAAAATTCAATTGAATATTCAATTGAATTTTCAAATTCAATACTTCCATATTCCATTTCAATATGGTAGATATTGCATTCATTGTCTGTTTATTAAATTTACAAACCATAATTTCAAGTTTATCAAAGTTAAATGTATTGAACTTCTCAGATGCGTTCAGATTCAGTTTTCAAATTCAGTTGACAAATGCATATTTAAAACAATAGATAACATTGAGGTACTTTGCCAGCCTGGAAAAGGCTGTTCATTGACTATAGCTCAGCCTTCAACACCATAGTACCCTCCAAGCTCATCATTAAGCTCGGGGCCCTGGGTCTGAACCCCGCCCTGTGCAACTGGATCCTGGACTTCCTGACGGGCCGCCCCCAGGTGGTGAAGGTAGGAAACAACACCTCCCCTTTGCTGATCCTCAACACAGGGTCCCCACAAGGGTAGGTGCTCAGCCCCCTCCTGTACTCCTTGTTCACCCATGACTGTGTGGACACGTACGCCTCCAACTCAATCATCAAGTTTGCAGACGACAGTAGTAGGCCAACAATGACGAGACAGCCTACATGGAGGAGGTGAGGGCCCTGTCATAGTGGGGCCAGATTGTTAAATAGCCATCACTAGCTGGCTACCACCGGGCTACTCAAACCTGCACGTTAGAGGCTGCTGCCCATTATACATAAACTTCACTGGCCACTTTAGTAACAGAACACTAGTCACTTTAATAATGTTTACATACTGCTTTACTCATCTCATATGTATGACCTGTAATCTATTCTACTGTATTAAGTCAATGTCACTCCGACATTGCTTGTCCAAATATTTATATATTTCTTAATTTCATTATTTTATTTTTAGATTTGTGTGTATCGTTGTGAATTGTAAGATACTACTGCACTATTGGAGCTACTGTAGGAACACAAGCATTTCGCTACGCCCGCAATAACATCTGCTGAATATGTGTATGTGATCAATAACATCTGCTGAATATGTGTATGTGATCAATAACATCTGCTGAATATGTGTATGTGATCAATAACATCTGCTGAATATGTGTATGTGATCAATAACATTTGATTTGATTTGATATGATTTGATTTGAAAGTCGAAGAGAACAGATAGAAATAAATGCTCACTGTGGTAAACAGAAGCTTCTGGCTGTTTCTGAAGCAAATTTGGCATGTTGAATTTTCTTCCTATGAATTTGGCTCTAGCATGTGAACCGTTTTGTCTGTAAGCTTTTATGCCCCCATTCCTGAACGGGGTCAGGCTCTCTGGAACATGGACATGCCTTCTGCTCCCATCTATGATGATCACAGGGTGAGTTAGAAGGGAGTGACACAAAAAAACACAATTTGTCCCCCGTTAGAATACGTACAGTTGAATACCCTGGCATTGCTCTTGTGACTGGCCCTGTCACAAGACCGTGTTAGCCCACATACTGTAGGGATGAGTCACCTGCTATAATTACTTTGATATTGAAAAAAGATAAGGAGAGGCAAATAGTGCTCCCTATCGATTTTGAACGCTGACGTCAAATTGTACGCAAAGGTTCTTGCCGTCGTCTTCAACATTATATTCCTTTTTTTACGTCCATAGCAATTTGTGTGAGGTGTATACTTCTGTTTCAAAGTGGATTTGTTTAAGACTACCAAGAATCACTCTATGAAAATGATTTAGCCCAATGCAGCAATTAAAAAGCATAGAGTCTGAAATGGAAAGATGGTTTCCAGGCTCAAGTCTTGATAATTAATATGAATCAACTTTTATAGTTCCATGATCTCTCTCTCACTGGCAGCAGGACACTGGGATAGGCTACATGATCTCTCTCTCACTGGGAGCAGGACACTGGGATAGGTTACATGATCCCTCTCTCACCAGCAGCAGGTCACTGGGATAGGCTACATGATCTCTCTCTCACCAGCAACAGGACACTGGGATAGGCTACATGATCCCTCTCTCACCAGCAGCAGGACACTGGGATAGGTTACATGATCCCTCTCTCACTGGCAGCAGGACACTGGGATAGGCTACATGATCCCTCTTTCACTGGCAGCAGGACACTGGGATAGGCTACATGATCCCTCTCTTACCAGCAGCAGGACACTGGGATAGGCTACATGATCCCTCTTTCACCAGCAGCAGGACACTGGGATAGGTTACATGATCCCTCTCTCACCAGCAGCAGGACACTGGGATAGGTTACATGATCCCTCTTTCACCAGCAGCAGGACACTGGGATAGGCTACATGATCCCTCTCTCACCCGCAGCAGGACACTGGGATAGGCTACATGATCCCTCTCTCACCCGCAGCAGGACACTGGGATAGGCTACATGATCTCTCTCTCACCAGCAGCAGGACACTGGGATAGGTTACATGATCCCTCTCTCACCCGCAGCAGGACACTGGGATAGGCTACATGATCCCTCTCTCACCAGCAACAGGACACTGGGATAGGCTACATGATCCCTCTTTCACTGGCAGCAGGACACTGGGATAGGCTACATGATCTCTCTCTCACTGGGAGCAGGACACTGGGATAGGCTACATGATCTCTCTCTCACTGGGAGCAGGACACTGGGATAGGCTACATGATCTCTCTCTTACCAGCAGCAGGACACTGGGATAGGCTACATGATCCCTCTTTCACCAGCAGCAGGACACTGGGATAGGCTACATGATCTCTCTCTCACCAGCAACAGGACACTGGGATAGGCTACATGATCCCTCTCTCACCAGCAGCAGGACGCTGGGATAGGCTACATGATCCCTCTCTCACCAGCAGCAGGACACTGGGATAGGCTACATGATCCCTCTCTCACCAGCAGCAGGACACTGGGATAGGCTACATGATCTCTCTCTCACCAGCAGCAGGACACTGGGATAGGCTACATGATCCCTCTCTCACCAGCAGCAGGACACTGGGATAGGCTACATGATCTCTCTCTCACCAGCAGCAGGACACTGGGATAGGCTACATGATCCCTCTCTCACCAGCAGCAGGACACTGGGATAGGCTACATGATCCCTCTTTCACCAGCAGCAGGACACTGGGATAGGCTACATGATCCCTCTCTCACCAGCAGCAGGACACTGGGATAGGCTACATGATCCCTCTCTCACCAGCAGCAGGACACTGGGATAGGCTACATGATCCCTCTTTCACCAGCAGCAGGACACTGGGATAGGCTACATGATCCCTCTTTCACCAGCAGCAGGACACTGGGATAGGCTACATGATCCCTCTTTCACCAGCAGCAGGACACTGGGATAGGCTACATGATCTCTCTCTCACCAGCAGCAGGACACTGGGATAGGTTACATGATCCCTCTCTCACCAGCAGCAGGACACTGGGATAGGCTACATGATCCCTCTCTCACCAGCAGCAGGACACTGGGATAGGCTACATGATCCCTCTTTCACCAGCAGCAGGACACTGGGATAGGCTACATGATCCCTCTCTCACCAGCAACAGGACACTGGGATAGGCTACATGATCCCTCTTTCACCAGCAGTAGGACACTGGCATAGGCTACATTCTTTGCTAAATTCATTTGGAAGAGGAAGCGCCCTCTTATTAAATTCTCTACACTTCAGTGAGAAAAATGTGCAGGTTGCCAAACTACCTCAAATGTATAATTATTTTTTGGGACACCTCATCTAACACCTCTGTAGTCATGGTTACATCCTAATACAGCTGTATCTTGGCGCCCCTGGAGAAAAAACGAGTTGCCCCTCACAGACATAATCCATTCCAATATCCCTCTCAAACACTGCAAACTCAAATTTGGTCATCGCACAACTTATCTCAGTCTGGCGCCTGGCTGGTAAACATACCAAACCGATCTCAAATACCATCCTCACATTCCCTTATTTCACAACCGCACTCTCCACCTAGGTAGACCACTATTCATAAGTGGTCTAAAAGAGGGATTCTCTATCTCTGATATTACTGAAGGCTACTATCTCTGTGCATTCCAAGATCTCCAGAAGCTTCTGTAACTTAACAGGCACTTTCTTTTACTTACAGTTCTGCTTTGCGTGCATATGGATTCCCTTGGGCCTATCCAATCCTATCCACAAATGATTTATTCATAGTCGTACACAGGGAATGGTTTATTAATTACATTCTCTGCTGCTTCAAATGACTCAGAAACCAATCCCTTCCCATGCCTCATGGAAGAAAGATCTGGTGTGTAGTACTGTGACCAATTGGACCAGAGTTTGGTCCAACATACAGTACCAGTCAACAGTTTGGACACACCTACTCATTCCAGGGTTTTATTTTATTATTACTATTTTACATTGTAGAATAATAGTGAAGACATTACAATTATGAAATAACACATAAGGAAACATGTAGTAACCAAAAACAAATCAAAATATATTTTATATTTAAGATTCTTCAAAATAGCCACCCTTTGCCTTGATGACAGCTTTGGAACCTTGTGCCATTCTCTCAACCTGTTTCATGAGGTATTCACTGGGAATGCATTTCAATTAACAGGTGTGCCATGTACATTTTTTCCATCTTAATGCATTTGAGCCAATCAGTTGTGTTGTGACAAGGTAGGGGTGGTATACAGAAGATAGTCCTATTTGGTAAAATACCAAGTCCATATTATGGCAAGAACAGCTCAAATAAGCAAAGAAAAATGACAGTCCATCATTACTTTAAGACATGAAGGTTAGTCAATCCGGAAAATGTCAAGAACTTTGGAAGTTTCTTTAAGTGCAGTCTCAAAAACCATCAAGCTCTATGATGAAACTGGTTCTCATGAGGACCGCCACAGGAAAGGAAGACCCAGAGTTACCTCTGCTGCAGAGGATAAGTTCATTAGAGTTACCTGTCTCTCATGAGGACCGCCACAGGAAAGGAAGACCCAGAGTTACCTCTGCTGCAGAGGATACGTTCATTAGAGTTACGAGCCTCAGAAAATGCAGCCCAAGTAAATGCTTCACAGAGTTCATGTAACAAACATATCTCAACATCAACTGTTCAGAGGAGACTGAGTGAATCAGGCCTTCATGGTCGAATTGCTGCAAAGAAACCAATACTGAAGGACACCAATAAGAAGAATAGACTTGCTTGGCCCAATAAACATGAGCAATGGATGTTAGACCAGTGGAAATCTGTCCTTTGGTCTGATGAGTCCAAAGTTGAGATTTTTGGTTCCAAACGCTGTGTCTTTGTGAGACACAGAGTAGGTGAACGGATGATCTCCGCATGTGAAGCATGTAGGAGGAGGTGTGATGGTGTGGGGGTGCTTTGCTGGTGACATTGTCAGTGATTTATTTAAAATTCAAGGCACACTTAACCAGCATGGCAACCACAGCATTCTGCAGTGATACGCCATGCCATCTGGTTGCGCTTGGTGGGACTATAATTAGTTTTTTTTCAACAGGACAATGACCCAAACACACCTCCAGGTTGTGTAAGGGCTATTTGACCAATAAGGAGAGTGATGGAGTGCTGCATGAGATGAACAGGGCTCCACAATCACCCAACTTCAACCCAATTGAGATGGTTTGGGATGAGTTGGACCGCAGAGTGAAGGAAAAGCAGCCAACAAGTGCTCAGCATATGTGGGAACTCCTTCAAGACTGTTAGAAAAGCATTCCCGGTGAAGTTTGATGAGAGAATGCCAAGAGTGTGCAAAGCTGTCATCAAGGCAAAGGGTGGCTACTTTGAAGAATCTAAAATATTAAATATATTTTGATTTGTTGAACACTTTTTTTGTTACTACATGATTCCATGGTGTTATTCCATAGTTTTGATGTCTTCACTATTATTCTACAATCTAGAATATAGTAAAACATAATGAAAGCCCTTGAATGAGTAGGTGTGTCCAAACTTTTGACTGGTACTGTATACATTTCATCAAGAAATCCCAAACACCATATGCCCATAGAATTTACTGCACATCACACAAACTACTGATCCTGAAATTAGACAATCCCAAAACTATTGACCATGAAATTAGACAATCCTCAAACTATTGACATGAAATTAGACAATCCCCAAACTATTTACCATGAAATTAGACAATCCCCAAACTATTGACCATGAAATTAGACAATCCTCAAACTATTGACCATGAAATTAGACAATTCCCAAACTATTGACCATGAAATTAGACAATCCCCAAACTATTGACCATGAAATTAGACAATCACCAAACTATTGACCATGAAATTAGACAATCCTCAAACTATTGACCATGAAATTAGACAATCCTCAAACTATTGACCATGAAATTAGACAATCCCCAAACTATTGGCCATGAAATTAGACAATCCTCAAACTATTGACCATGAAATTAGACAATTCCCAAACTATTGACCATGAAATTAGACAATCCTCAAACTATTGACCATGAAAATAGACAATCCCCAAACTATTGAACATGAAATTAGACAATCACCAAACTATTGACCATGAAATTAGACAATCCTCAAACTATTGACCATGAAATTAGACAATCCTCAAACTATTGACCATGAAATTAGACAATCCCCAAACTATTGACCATGAAATTAGACAATCCCCAAACTATTGACCATGAAATTAGACAATCCTCAAACTATTGACCATGAAATTAGACAATCCCCAAACTATTGACCATGAAATTAGACAATCCTCAAACTATTGACCATGAAATTAGACAATCCCAAAACTATTGGCCATGAAATTAGACAATCCCCAAAATATTGACCATGAAATTAGACAATCCTCAAACTATTGACCATGAAATTAGACAATCCCCAAACTATTGACCATGAAATTAGACAATCCCAAACTATTGACCATGAAATTAGACAATCCTCAAACTATTGCCATGAAATTAGACAATCCTCAAACTATTGGCCATGAAATTAGACAATCCCCAAACTATTGGCCATGAAATTAGACAATCCTCAAACTATTGACCATGAAATTAGACAATTCCCAAACTATTGACCATGAAATTAGACAATCCTCAAACTATTGACCATGAAAATAGACAATCCCCAAACTATTGACCATGAAATTAGACAATCACCAAACTATTGACCATGAAATTAGACAATCCTCAAACTATTGACCATGAAATTAGACAATCCTCAAACTATTGACCATGAAATTAGACAATCCCCAAACTATTGACCATGAAATTAGACAATCCTCAAACTATTGACCATGAAATTAGACAATCCCCAAACTATTGACCATGAAATTAGACAATAGACAATCCCCTATTGGCCAAACTATTGACCATGAAATTAGACAATCCCAATCCCCAAACTATTGACCATGAAATTAGACAATCCCCAAACTATTGGCCATGAAATTAGACAATCCCCAAACTATTGGCCATGAAATTAGACAATCCCCAAACTATTGAAATTAGACAATCTTCCATGAAATTAGACAATCCCCAAACTATTGACCATGAAATTAGACAATCCCCAAACTATTGGCCATATTGACCATGAAATTAGACAATCCTCAAACTATTGACCATGAAATTAGACAATCCCCAAACTATTGACCATGAAATTAGACAATCCTCAAACTATTGACCATGAAATTAGACAATCCCCAAACTATTGACCATGAAATTAGACAATCCCCAAACTATTGACCATGAAATGAGACAATCCCCAAACTATTGACCATGAAATGAGACAATCCCCAAAAACTGCTCACTCCGTCCCCTAGGGGGCTTCCCCAGGGGGCTTCTGACACATTGTTTCATGTGGTTTGGGTATTTCCAGAGGTTGTTTCTGGAGTTTCATCCCATCTCTCTGACATAATGGGTTGAAATATACCATATTCACAATTCATTTTATGGTTAAATGATGACACTACTTTAGACCTATCCATCAAACAGCGCTGCATGTGTCTGGCTGGATTAACAGCAGCCTAAAAGATGACGTTGGCAGCCTCCTCATTCTTTAAGCAGACAGCAGTGGCTGCCATCATGCATGGACATAAGACACATGGAAATATCTGTTGCACGTATGCATGAGGAGAGTGAAAAAAAAACATATTTGCACTTTGGTCAGCGTATGATATGACTACTATTTTCAACCACTAATCTAACTTTGGGTTGGGGAAGTCCTATGGGAGGGTGGTGGCTAGGGAAATGTTTGTCTTGTTTGGTCGTGTCACTTGTTTCTCTGTCTATGTGTGCCTGTTTTGTGTACCTTACCAAAAACAAGACCTTTGATCACAAAAAAAGGAAGTAGAGGATAATGATGTATTTGATAAGTTCATACATATTTGATGAAGTTGGAAACCACCTTTCATTTTTTATTGCAGTTTATTTGGATAGGCACAGATACTGTAGAAGTCAATTGACACATTGAATGAACAATCGTGCAATGTGTTGCACCATAGTGTGTACAGCTCACACTCATTTTCAACAGCTGCTGCTAGAACGAATGCTATGGTTGTAATCATCTTTAGTTCCAGCAATACAGTAGACGAAGGGGCCGTGTCAGCAATAGTGGTAGTGCTGGTAGAAGCCTATGAAGTCATATCGGGTGTCCCAAATGGCACCCTATTCCCCTTTGAGTGCACTACTTTGGACCAAGTTTCATAGGGCTCTGGTTAAAAGTGGTGCACTATATGGGAAATAGGGTGCCATTTGGGATGCATTCATAGTGTTTACATCTTTGTGTTATGATATTTCACCACACAGCACACTGTACTGTATGTAAGGTGATGCTCCCACACTGTTCTCTTCGTAACCTAAGGTTATTCTAACACAGCTGTATGTAACCTAAGGTGATGCTCCCACACTGTACTGTATGTAACCACTGTAAGGTGATGCTCCCACACTGTACTATGTAACCTAAGGTGATGCTACACCTGTATGTAAGTAAGGTGATTCTCCACACACTGTACTCTGTATGTAACCTAAGGTGATGCTCCCACACTGTACTGTATGTAACCGAAGGTAATGCACCCACACTGTACTGTATGTAACCTAAGTTGATGCTCCCACACTGTACTCTATGTAACCTAAGGTGATGCTCCCACACTGTACTGTATGTAACGTAAGGTGATTCTCCCACACTGTACTGTATGTAACCTAAGGTGATACTCCCATACTGTATGTAACCTAAGGTGATGCTCCCACACTGTACTGTATGTAACCTAAGGTGATGCTCCCACACTGTACTGCATGTAACCTAAGGTGATACTCCCACACTGTACTGTATGTAACCTAAGGTGATACTCCCATACTGTATGTAACCTAATGTGATGCTCCCACACTGTACTGTATGTAACCTAAGGTGATACTCCCACACCTTACTGCATGTAACCTAAGGTGATGCTCCCACACTGTACTGTATGTAACCTAAGGTGATGCTCCCACACTGTACTGTATGTAACCTAAGGTGATGCTCCCACACTGTACTGTATGTAACCTAAGGTGATGCTCCTGTACACACTGTTCTCTCCGTAACTGTATGTAACCTAAGGTGATGCTCCCACACTGTTCTCTCCATAACCTAAGGTGATTCTCCCACACTATACTGTATGTAACCTAAGGTGATGCTCCCACACTGTACTGTATGTAACCGAAGGTGATGCTCCCACACTGTACTGTATGTAACCTAAGTTGATGCTCCCACACTGTACTGTATGTAACCTAAGGTGATGCTCCCACACTGTACTGTGTGTAACGTAAGGTGATTCTCCCACATTGTACTGTATGTAGCCTAAGATGATACTCCCATACTGTATGTAACCTAAGGTGATGCTCCCACACTGTACTGTATGTAACCTAAGGTGATACTCCCACACTGTACTGTATGTAACCTAAGGTGATGCTCCCACACTATACTGCATGTAACCTAAGGTGATACTCCCACACTGTACTCTATGTAACCTAAGGTGATGCACCCACACTGTACTGTATGTAACCTAAGGTGATGCTCCCACACTGTACTGTATGTAACCTAAGGTGATGCCCTCACACTGTACTGTATGTAACCTAAGGTGATACTCCCACACTGTACTGCATGTAACCTAAGGTGATGATCCCATACTGTATGTAAACTAAGGTGATGCTCCCATACTGTACTGTATGTAACCTAAGGTGATGCTCCCACACTGTACTGCATGTAACCTAAGGTGATACTCCCACACTGTACTGCATGTAACCTAAGGTGATACTCCCACACTGGACTGTATGTAACCTAAGGTGATGCTCCCACACCTTACTGTATGTAACCTAAGGTGATGCTCCCACACTGTACTGTATGTAACCTAAGGTGATGCTCCCACACTGTACTGTATGTACTCTAAGGTGATGCTCCCACACTGTACTGTATGTAACCTAAGGTGATGCTCCCACACTGTACTGCATGTAACCTAAGGTGATACTCCCACACTGTACTGTATGTAACCTAAGGTGATGCTCCCACAACGTACTGTATGTAACCTAAGGTGATACTCCCATACTGTATGTAACCTAATGTGATGCTCCCACACTGTACTGTATGTAACCTAAGGTGATACTCCCACACTGTACTACATGTAACCTAAGGCGATGCTCCCACACTGTACTGTAAGTAACCTAAGGTGATGCTCCCACACTGTACTGCATGTAACCTAAGGTGATGCTCCCATACTGTATGTAACCTAAGGTGATACTCCCACACTGTACTCTATGTAACCTAAGGTGATGCTCCCACACTGTACTGCATGTGGAGAGGGTAGCAAGTTTTAAGTTCCTCGGCATACACATCACAGACAAACTGAATTGGTCCACTCACACAGACAGCATTGTGAAGAAGGCGCAGCAGCGCCTCTTCAACCTCAGGAGGCTGAAGAAATTCGGCTTGTCACCAAAAGCACTCACAAACTTCTACAGATGCACAATCGAGAGCATCCTGGCGGGCTGTATCACCGCCTGGTACGGCAACTGCTCCGCCCACAACCGTAAGGCTCTCCAGAGGGTAGTGAGGTCTGCACAATGCATCACCGGGGGCAAACTACCTGCCCTCCAGGACACCTACACCACCCGATGTCACAGGAAGGCCATAAAGATCATCAAGGACATCAACCACCCGAGCCACTGCCTGTTCACCCCGCTATCATCCAGAAGGCGAGGTCAGTACAGGTGCATCAAAGCTGGGACCGAGAGACTGAAAAACAGCTTCTATCTCAAGGCCATCAGACTGTTAAACAGCCACCACTAACATTGAGTGGCTGCTGCCAACACACTGACACTGACTCAACTCCAGCCACTTTAATAATGGGAATTGATGGGAAATGATGTAAATATATCACTAGCCACTTTAAACAATGCTACCTTATATAATGTTACTTACCCTACATTATTCATCTCACATGCATACGTATATACTGTACTCTATATCATCGACTGTATCCTTATGTAATACATGTATCACTAGCCACTTTAACTATGCCACTTTGTTTACATACTCATCTCATATGTATATACTGTACTCGATACCATCTACTGTATCTTGACTATGCTGCTCTGTACCATCACTCATTCATATATCCTTATGTACATATTCTTTATCCCCTCACACTGTGTACAAGACAGTAGTTTTGGAATTGTTAGTTAGATTACTTGTTGGTTATTACTGCATTGTCGGAACTAGAAGCACAAGCATTTCGCTACACTCGCATTAACATCTGCTAACCATGTGTATGTGACAAATAAAATGTGCTTTGATTTGATTTGATGTAACCTAAGGTGATACTCCCACACTGTACTGTATGTAACCTAAGGTGATGCTCCACTGTACACCGTACTGTATGTAACCTAAGGTGATGCTCCCACACTGTACTGTATGTAACCTAAGGTGTTGCTCCCACACTGTACTGTATGTAACCTAAGGTGATACTCCCATACTGTATGTAACCTAAGGTGATGCTCCCACACTGTACTGTATGTAACCTAAGGTGTTGCTCCCACACTGTACTCTATGTAACCTAAGGTGATGCTCCCTATGTAACTGTATTCTATGTAACCTAAGGTGATGCTCCCATACTGTATTCTATGTAACCTAAGGTGATACTCCCACACTGTACTGTATGTAACCTAAGGTGATGCTCCCACACTGTACTGTATGTAACCTAAGGTGATACTCCCATACTGTATGTAACCTAAGGTGATGCTCCCACACTGTACTCTATGTAACCTAAGGTGATGCTCCTGTATTTAATTTTCTTCAACAGATTACACATAAACACATTCCCCCGCCAACTTCCTTGATATTATCAGTTCACCGGAGCAAATGACTTGAGCCAGACGGCGAGAATGTGGGAATCTTTCACTCAGGTCTTACAGGTACGGACATGAACATAGGCCTGTTTCTGCAGGCACAGGAACGCATAATCATTCACCAAAAAATACATGAAACAAAACATGGCTTCATCATCCAGACAAGACGTGGCATATCGTATCGCTCAATCAAGGGCATAAAGACGAACCTGACAGTTACATACCTGTCTTCTAGACACTGAGCTGAGATGACCTAGGTTTAAAGACTTACACACTCAGAGGCCCAGATTGAATCAGAACCAGCGTTAACCGGCGATAGCCGACACCCGCAGTGCTGGTGTTTTATCAGTGTCGGAGGTGGAACTGCATTAAGAGCTGTCAAATTGCTGAGCAGCTGCTCCTGTGGTTGTCACGAAGCCACACCCCTCCAACTCACGTTAGTTCAGAAGGAGAAAGTGTAGGCTGTATAGCCTCACGCAATAACAACACTCAACTTTTATTGAGCATGGCCGGAGTGGCAGATAAACAGGGTTTTATTGAGCATGGCCGGAGTGGCAGATAAACAGGGTTTTATTGAGCATGGCCGGAGTGGCAGATGAACAGGGTTTTATTGAGCATGGCCGGAGTGGCAGATAAACAGGGTTTTATTGAGCATGGCCGGAGTGGCACCTAAACAGGGTTTTATATAGCATGGCCGGAGTGGCAGATAAACAGGGTTTTATTGAGCATGGCCGGAGTGCCAGATAAACAGGGTTTTATTGAGCATGGCCGGAGTGCCAGACAAACAAGGTTTTATTGAGCATGGCCAGAGTGGCAGATAAACAGGGTTTTATTGAGCATGGCCGGAGTGGCAGATAAACAGGGTTTTATTGAGCATGGCCGGAGTGGCAGATAAACAGGGTTTTATTGAGCATGGCTGGAGTGGCAGATAAACAGGGTTTTATTGAGCATGGCCGGAGTGGCAGATAAACAGGGTTTTATTGAGCATGGCCGGAGTGGCAGATAAACAGGGTTTTATTGAGCATGGCCGGAGTGGCAGATAAACAGGATTTTATTGAGCATGGCCGGAGTGGCAGATAAACAGGGTTTTATTGAGCATGGCCGGAGTGGCAGATAAACAGGGTTTTATATAGCATGGCCGGAGTGGCAGATAAACAGGGTTTTATTGAGCATGGCCGGAGTGCCAGATAAACAGGGTTTTATTGAGCATGGCCGGAGTGCCAGACAAACAAGGTTTTATTGAGCATGGCCAGAGTGGCAGATAAACAGGGTTTTATTGATCATGGCTGGAGTGGCAGATAAACAGGGTTTTATTGAGCATGGCTGGAGTGGCAGATAAACAGGGTTTTATATAGCATGGCTGGAGTGGCAGATAAACAGGGTTTTATATAGCATGGCCAGAGTGCCAGATAAACAGTGTTTTATTGAGCATGGCTGGAGTGGCAGATAAACAGGGTTTTATTGAGCATGGCCAGAGTGCCAGATAAACAGGGTTTTATATAGCATGGCTGGAGTGGCAGATAAACAGGGTTTTATATAGCATGGCCGGAGTGCCAGATAAACAGGGTTTTATATAGCATGGCCAGAGTGCCAGATAAACAGGGTTTTATTGAGCATGGCTGGAGTGCCTGATAAACAGGGTTTTATATAGCATGGCTGGAGTGGCAGATAAACAGGGTTTTATATAGCATGGCCGGAGTGCCAGATAAACAGGGTTTTATATAGCATGGCCAGAGTGCCATATAAACAGGGTTTTATTGAGCATGGCTGGAGTGGCAGATAAACAGGGTTTTATATAGCATGGCCGGAGTGCCAGATAAACAGGGTTTTATATAGCATGGCCAGAGTGGCAGATAAACAGGGTTTTATATAGCATGGCCGGAGTGGCAGATAAACAGGGTTTTATTGAGCATGGCCGGAGTGGCAGATAAACAGGGTTTTATTGAGCATGGCCGGAGTGGCAGATAAACAGGGTTTTATACAGCATGGCCGGAGTGGCAGATAAACAGGGTTTTATTGAGCATGGCCGGAGTGCCAGATAAACAGGGTTTTATTGAGCATGGCCGGAGTGCCAGACAAACAAGGATTTATATAGCATGGCCAGAGTGGCAGATAAACAGGGTTTTATATAGCATGGCCGGAGTGGCAGATAAACAGGGTTTTATTGAGCATGGCCGGAGTGAAAACAGGGTTTTATTGAGCATGGCCGGAGTGGCAGATAAACAGGGTTTTATATAGCAGCGGAGTGGCAGATAAACAGGGAGTGTGCAGGGAGCATGGCCGGAACACAAGGTTTTATTGAGCATGGCCGGAGTGGCAGATAAACAGGGTTTGATTGAGCATGGCTGGAGTGGCAGATAAACAGGGTTTTATATAGCATGGCTGGAGTGGCAGATAAACAGGGTTTTATAAATGGCCAGAGTGGATAAACAGTGTTTTATTGAGCATGGCTGGAGTGGCAGATAAACAGGGTTTTATTGGGCATGGCCAGAGTGCCAGATAAACAGGGTTTTATATAGCATGGCTGGAGTGGCACATAAACAGGGTTTTATATAGCATGGCCGGAGTGCCAGATAAACAGGGTTTTATATAGCACAGGGTAAACAGTGTTTTATAGCATGGCTGGAGTGGCAGATAAACAGGGTTTTATTGAGCATGGCCAGAGTGCCAGATAAACAGGGTTTTATATAGCATGGCTGGAGTGGCAGATAAACAGGGTTTTATATAGCATGGCCGGAGTGCCAGATAAACAGGGTTTTATATAGCATGGCCAGAGTGCCAGATAAACAGGGTTTTATTGAGCATGGCTGGAGTGCCAGATAAACAGGGTTTTATATAGCATGGCTGGAGTGGCAGATAAACAGGGTTTTATATAGCATGGCCAGAGTGCCAGATAAACAGGGTTTTATATAGCATGGCCAGAGTGCCAGATAAACAGGGTTTTATATAGCATGGCTAAACAGGGAGTGGCAGATAAACAGGGTTTTATATAGCATGGCCAGAGTGCCAGATAAACAGGGTTTTATTGAGCATGGCCGGAGTGGCAGATGCCAGATAAACAGGGTTTTATTGAGCATGGCCAGAGTGCCAGATAAACAGGGTTTTATTGAGCATGGCTGGAGTGGCAGATAAACAGGGTTTTATATAGCATGGCTGGAGTGGCAGATAAACAGGGTTTTATATAGCATGGCCGGAGTGGCAGATGAACAGGGTTTTATTGAGCATGGCTGGAGTGGCAGATAAACAGGGTTTTATTGAGCATGGCTGGAGTGGCAGATAAACAGGGTTTTATTAGCATGGCTAAACAGGGGAGTGGCGGAGTGCCAGATAAACAGGGTTTTATTGAGCATGGCCGGAGTGCCAGATAAACAGGGTTTTATGGCCAGAGTGCCAGCATGGCCTGGAGTGGCAGATAAACAGGGTTTTTTGGGCATTGAGCATAAACAGGGGCCGGAGTGGCAGATAAACAGGGTTTTATATAGCATGGCCGGAGTGCCAGATAAACAGGGTTTTATATAGCATGGCCAGAGGCAGATAAACAGGGAGCATGGCCAGATAAACAGGGTTTTATATTATGGCCAGAGTGCCAGATAAACAGGGTTTTATATAGCAGCATGGCAGATAAACAGGGTTTTATATAGCATGGCCAGAGTGCCAGATAAACAGGGTTTTATATAGCATGGCCAGAGTGCCAGATAAACAGGGTTTTATATAGCATGGCCAGAGTGGCAGATAAACAGGGGCAGAGTGATAAACAGGGTTTTATTGATCATGGCTGGAGTGCCAGATAAACAGGGTTTTATATAGCATGGCTGGAGTGGCAGATAAACAGGGTTTTATATAGCATGGCCGGAGTGCCAGATAAACAGGGTTTTATATAGCATGGCCGGAGTGGCAGATAAACAGGGTTTTATTGAGCATGGCTGGAGTGGCAGATAAACAGGGTTTTATATAGCATGGCCAGAGTGGCAGATGAACAGGGTTTTATATAGCATGGCCAGAGTGCCAGATAAACAGGGTTTTATATAGCATGGCCAGAGTGGCAGATAAACAGGGTTTTATTGAGCATGGCCGGAGTGCCAGATAAACAGGGTTTTATATAGCATGGCCAGAGTGCCAGATAAACAGGGTTTTATATAGCATGGCCGGAGTGGCAGATAAACAGGGTTTTATTGAGCATGGCTGGAGTGCCAGATAAACAGGGTTTTATATAGCATGGCCAGAGTGCCAGATAAACAGGGTTTTATTGAGCATGGCCGGAGTGCCAGATAAACAGGGTTTTATATAGCATGGCTGGAGTGGCAGATAAACAGGGTTTTATTGAGCATGGCCAGAGTGCCAGATAAACAGGGTTTTATTGAGCATGGCCGGAGTGCCAGATAAACAGGGTTTTATATAGCATGGCTGGAGTTGCAGATAAACAGGGTTTTATTGAGCATGGCCAGAGTGGCAGATAAACAGGGTTTTATATAGCATGGCTGGAGTGGCAGATAAACAGGGTTTTATTGAGCATGGCCAGAGTGCCAGATAAACAGGGTTTTATATAGCATGGCCAGAGTGCCAGATAAACAGGGTTTTATTGAGCATGGCCAGAGTGCCAGATAAACAGGGTTTTATTGAGCATGGCCAGAGTGCCAGATAAACAGGGTTTTATTGAGCATGGCCAGAGTGCCAGATAAACAGGGTTTTATTGAGCATGGCCAGAGTGCCAGATAAACAGGGTTTTATTGAGCATGGCTGGAGTGGCAGATGAACAGGGTTTTATATAGCATGGCCAGAGTGCCAGATAAACAGGGTTTGTCTGTACTTTCGGGACTATTCCATCGCTTCCAGTGCTATTTTTATTTCATGAAATAAAGTATATTGTAAGATCATATCTGTGCTGTCTTTCGTGTTTTTGCTATTTGTGTCATATCTGTCAACTACACGGAAGTACTTTTGGTTTTTAAAACACCTTTCATGTTGTAACAGGATCCAGTACATATAGAATATGATACCACACACATGCCTCAAATGCTCATCTATTTGAATGGAACAGATACGGGCCCAGAATAGTTGAAGCAGACTATGGCCCCTGGCCCAAGCCATGGATGCTGTCTGCCTAGTGTCTGGAGGAAAACTTCCAGCCAAACAGGTCTATGTGTTTCCAAAGCCTGTAGCGTTGAACAGACTTCCTTTAGGTATCAAGTCTAAAGCCAGAATCAAAGGTCAGGGTTTGGATTTGGGATACAATAAGAAAGAATACATTAGCCAGGACTTGGGAAAAATGTTTGAGAACAAATGTACAATTAACAACCTGGTTGTAATGGGTGCATGTTGGTGGCAGGGAAGTCAGGCGCAGGAGAACAAACTTGTTAAAAACAGAGTTGTTTAATAAATGCTGATAAAACTCCAAAAATCAAAATGTACAAAATAACGAAAGTGGGAACAAAACCCGTCGCACACCAACATAATACATGCACATCACACACAATCAAACAATCTCCGACAAGGACCTGAGGGGAAACAGAGGGGTAAATACACAAAACCCGTCGCACACCAACATAATACATGCACGTCACACACAATCAAACAATCTCCGACAAGGACCTGAGGGGAAACAGAGGGTTGAATACACAAAACCCGTCGCACACCAACATAATACATGCACGTCACACACAATCAAACAATCTCCGACAAGGACCTGAGGGGAAACAGAGGGTTGAATAAACAAAACCCGTCGCACACCAACATAATACATGCACATCACACACAATCAAACAATCTCCGACAAGGACCTGAGGGGAAACAGAGGGTTGAATACACAAAACCCGTCGCACACCAACATAATACATGCACGTCACACACAATCAAACAATCTCCGACAAGGACCTGAGGGGAAACAGAGGGTTGAATACACAACACCCGTCGCACACCAACATAATACATGCACATCACACACAATCAAACAATCTCCGACAAGGACCTGAGGGGAAACAGAGGGTTGAATACACAACACCCGTCGCACACCAACATAATACATGCACGTCACACACAATCAAACAATCTCCGACAAGGACCTGAGGGGAAACAGAGGGTTGAATACACAAAACCCGTCGCACACCAACATAATACATGCACGTCACACACAATCAAACAATCTCCGACAAGGACCTGAGGGGAAACAGAGGGTTGAATACACAAAACCCGTCGCACACCAACATAATACATGCACGTCACACACAATCAAACAATCTCCGACAAGGACCTGAGGGGAAACAGAGGGGTAAATACACAAAACCCGTCGCACACCAACATAATACATGCACGTCACACACAATCAAACAATCTCCGACAAGGACCTGAGGGGAAACAGAGGGTTGAATACACAAAACCCGTCGCACACCAACATAATACATGCACATCACACACAATCAAACAATCTCCGACAAGGACCTGAGGGGAAACAGAGGGTTGAATACACAAAACCCGTCGCACACCAACATAATACATGCACATCACACACAATCAAACAATCTCCGACAAGGACCTGAGGGGAAACAGAGGGTTGAATACACAAAACCCGTCGCACACCAACATAATACATGCACGTCACACACAATCAAACAATCTCCGACAAGGACCTGAGGGGAAACAGAGGGTTGAATACACAAAACCCGTCGCACACCAACATAATACATGCACATCACACACAATCAAACAATCTCCGACAAGGACCTGAGGGGAAACAGAGGGTTGAATACACAACACCCGTCGCACACCAACATAATACATGCACATCACACACAATCAAACAATCTCCGACAAGGACCTGAGGGGAAACAGAGGGTTGAATACACAAAACCCGTCGCACACCAACATAATACATGCACATCACATACAATCAAACAATCTCCGACAAGGACCTGAGGGGAAACAGAGGGTTAAATACACAAAACCCGTCGCACACCAACATAATACATGCACGTCACACACAATCAAACAATCTCCGACAAGGACCTGAGGGGAAACAGAGGGTTAAATACACAAAACCCGTCGCACACCAACATAATACATGCACGTCACACACAATCAAACAATCTCCGACAAGGACCTGAGGGGAAACAGAGGGTTGAATACACAAAACCCGTCGCACACCAACATAATACATGCACGTCACACACAATCAAACAATCTCCGACAAGGACCTGAGGGGAAACAGAGGGTTGAATACACAAAACCCGTCGCACACCAACATAATACATGCACATCACACACAATCAAACAATCTCCGACAAGGACCTGAGGGGAAACAGAGGGTTGAATACACAAAACCCGTCGCACACCAACATAATACATGCACGTCACACACAATCAAACAATCTCCGACAAGGACCTGAGGGGAAACAGAGGGTTGAATACACAAAACCCGTCGCACACCAACATAATACATGCACATCACACACAATCAAACAATCTCCGACAAGGACCTGAGGGGAAACAGAGGGTTGAATACACAAAACCCGTCGCACACCAACATAATACATGCACGTCACACACAATCAAACAATCTCCGACAAGGACCTGAGGGGAAACAGAGGGGTAAATACACAAAACCCGTCGCACACCAACATAATACATGCACGTCACACACAATCAAACAATCTCCGACAAGGACCTGAGGGGAAACAGAGGGGTAAATACACAAAACCCGTCGCACACCAACATAATACATGCACGTCACACACAATCAAACAATCTCCGACAAGGACCTGAGGGGAAACAGAGGGTTAAATACAGAAAACCCGTCGCACACCAACATAATACATGCACGTCACACACAATCAAACAATCTCCGACAAGGACCTGAGGGGAAACAGAGGGTTGAATACACAAAACCCGTCGCACACCAACATAATACATGCACGTCACACACAATCAAACAATCTCCGACAAGGAGATCCCATGTAATTGATGGGATTGGAACCAGGTGTGAAGGAAGACAAGACAAAACCAATGGAAAATGAAAAATGGATCAGTGATGGCTAGAAGGCCGGTGACGTCGACCGCCGAACACCGCCTGAACAAGGAGAGGGACCGACTTCGGCTGAAGTCATGACACTGGTTGTGATACGTGAATGAGCTTGATAAACCCACAAGACAGATGGACATGTTTGACATCAGTTTACAAACCAACAGCCGTAGGATTATACAGATGGACAGTGTTTACAGGTCAGCACGGCCCTGCAAGTCAGTTCAACCTTTAGGTAAAGTCCCATGGATTCACTCCAAGAGACAGAATGTCCCAGTCCTAGTACAAAGAGGTCTGCCAGCCCATGGAGAAAATGCCAAGTCAAACTCAGGATGGGGTCTGGGGCCAGTTGGGATGAGAATGATCTCAGCGATGGGAAGAGCTCCTACTGTGGAGTAAGATCTAACAGTCTGACGGGAGGTCTGCCATAATCCTATCCTATACACTGACCTTCTGACAGGGAGAGGGAGGGATGATGAAGAATCAAATATTATATACATCACAAGACCGTGTTAGCCTGCTGAGCTAAAGCTTAGGTATTGGCTCGGAGAGCTAAAACAAATCCTCAGATCTCAAGCAAGGTTAATCACAACATGACTGTGGTTCACTGAATCACCTACGTATTGATGAGTAACCTGACTTGAGAGCTAAAGTATTGTGTTAGCTCCCCATGCCAAAGCCTTGGCTGTAGCTCAGAGGTCTAACACTATCTTGTGGCATGCAGGACACCTGAAGTTGAACCCAGTTTGTTCAACGAGGTGGGAGTTTAACTTATTTGTTGTCTGGCCGGACCAGTTGGAGAAAGAATGAGTGAATTGTTGATGTCAGTTGATTGTCGTTGTTTATCCATGTGTCACATGTATCTCATGTAAACCACTTGATTCGTTTTCATTAATACATGAAAATATCTCAAAACAAATCAAGACACATTTGTGTTTGTAGAAAGAGCCACGCAACTGTTGGTATCATTCCCCCACTGAACTTTTCTTCAACTAAATGGTTTGTCTATGTTGTATGAACAGGATGCAATGGCCCAAGCACTGCAGAGGACACTGTGTTCAATCCCACCTGACAGCGGGGAACTGCCACATACAGCCAGCCAGCCAGCCAGCCACACACACACACACACACACACACACACACACACACACACACACACACACACACTGATCACACTCACTTCGGAGCTTCCAGAGGAGTGATTTGAGGGGAAATGTGGAACCTTGGCCCTGATTACTTGTTTGAGTTCATGGGCTTAAATAAAGACGTTTAATCACACCGTTCATTCAGCGTTCAGAGTTTTCCTGGACCGTACAGGACTCTGCCAACACCCCAGGCAGTCACATCTCCAGATCAGAGAAATAATATTCCCTCAGCAGAGCTGCATGACTCACAAAAACAACTCTCACAAGTTAAACATCATACTGAATTAGTTCACATCTTTTATTCAACGTTTTATACACTTTATATCTGGAAAGTCTGCATTTCAGAAAAATATACTAATTCACTGAACAGTGATATAACATTGTTATAAACTTATGATATACAAGCATGTCAACTAAAGAGTATAAATGTAAGAGTCTACAGAGGTGATCCCCTAACCTTGAAACAGTCATAGTTACCAGGCTGTAGATAAAGGGAGGTGATCCCCTAACCTTGAAACAGTCATAGTTACCAGGTTGTAGATAAAGGGAGGTGATCCCCTAACCTTGAAACAGTCATAGTTACCAGGCTGTAGATAAAGGGAGGTGATCCCCTAACCTTGAAACAGTCATAGTTACCAGGCTGTAGATAAAGGGAGTTGATCCCCTAACCTTGAAACAGTCATAGTTACCAGGCTGTAGATAAAGGGAGGTGATCCCCTAACCTTGAAACAGTCATAGTTACCAGGCTGTAGATAAAGGGAGTTGATCCCCTAACCTTGAAACAGTCATAGTTACCAGGCTGTAGATAAAGGGAGGTGATCCCCTAACCTTGAAACAGTCATAGTTACCAGGCTGTAGATAAAGGGAGTTGATCCCCTAACCTTGAAACAGTCATAGTTACCAGGCTGTAGATAAAGGGAGTTGATCCCCTAACCTTGAAACAGTCATAGTTACCAGGCTGTAGATAAAGGGAGTTGATCCCCTAACCTTGAAACAGTCATAGTTACCAGGCTGTAGATAAAGGGAGGTGATCCCCTAACCTTGAAACAGTCATAGTTACCAGGCTGTAGATAAAGGGAGGTGATCCCCTAACCTTGAAACAGTCATAGTTACCAGGCTGTAGATAAAGGGAGTTGATCCCCTAACCTTGAAACAGTCATAGTTACCAGGCTGTAGATAAAGGGAGGTGATCCCTTAACCTTGAAACAGTCATAGTTACCAGGCTGTAGATAATGAGAGGTGATCCCCTAACCTTGAAACAGTCATAGTTACCAGGCTGTAGATAATGAGAGGTGATCCCCTAACCTTGAAACAGTCATAGTTACCAGGCTGTAGATAAAGGGAGTTGATCCCCTAACCTTGAAACAGTCATAGTTACCAGGCTGTAGATAAAGGGAGTTGATCCCCTAACCTTGAAACAGTCATAGTTACCAGGCTGTAGATAAAGGGAGTTGATCCCCTAACCTTGAAACAGTCATAGTTACCAGGCTGTAGATAAAGGGAGGTGATCCCCTAACCTTGAAACAGTCATAGTTACCAGGCTGTAGATAAAGGGAGTTGATCCCCTAACCTTGAAACAGTCATAGTTACCAGGCTGTAGATAAAGGGAGTTGATCCCCTAACCTTGAAACAGTCAGTTACCAGGCTGTAGATAGAGGGAGGTGATCCCCTAACCTTGAAACAGTCATAGTTACCAGGTTGTAGACAAAGGGTGGTGGTCCCCTAACCTTGAAACAGTCATAGTTACCAGGCTGTAGATAAAGGGAGTTGATCCCCTAACCTTGAAACAGTCAGTTACTAGGCTGTAGATAATGAGAGGTGATCCCCTAACCTTGAAACAGTCATAGTTACCAGGCTGTAGATAAAGGGAGTTGATCCCCTAACCTTGAAACAGTCATAGTTACCAGGCTGTAGATAAAGGGAGTTGATCCCCTAACCTTGAAACAGTCATAGTTACCAGGCTGTAGATAAAGGGAGTTGATCCCCTAACCTTGAAACAGTCATAGTTACCAGGCTGTAGATAAAGGGAGGTGATCCCCTAACCTTGAAACAGTCAGTTACCAGGCTGTAGATAAAGGGAGGTGATCCCCTAACCTTGAAACAGTCATAGTTACCAGGCTGTAGATAAAGGGAGTTGATCCCCTAACCTTGAAACAGTCATAGTTACCAGGCTGTAGATAAAGGGAGTTGATCCCCTAACCTTGAAACAGTCATAGTTACCAGGCTGTAGCTAAACGGAGTTGATCCCCTAACCTTGAAACAGTCAGTTACCAGGCTGTAGATAAAGGGAGGTGATCCCCTAACCTTGAAACAGTCATAGTTACCAGGCTGTAGATAAAGGGAGTTGATCCCCTAACCTTGAAACAGTCATAGTTACCAGGCTGTAGCTAAAGGGAGGTGATCCCCTAACCTTGAAACAGTCATAGTTACCAGGCTGTAGATAAAGGGAGTGTATCCCCTAACCTTGAAACAGTCATAGTTACCAGGCTGTAGATAAAGGGAGTTGATCCCCTAACCTTGAAACAGTCATAGTTACCAGGCTGTAGATAAAGGGAGTTGATCCCCTAACCTTGAAACAGTCATAGTTACCAGGCTGTAGATAAAGGGAGGTGATCCCCTAACCTTGAAACAGTCATAGTTACCAGGCTGTAGATAAAGGGAGTTGATCCCCTAACCTTGAAACAGTCATAGTTACCAGGCTGTAGATAAAGGGAGGTGATCCCCTAACCTTGAAACAGTCATAGTTACCAGGCTGTAGATAAAGGGAGTTGATCCCCTAACCTTGAAACAGTCATAGTTACCAGGCTGTAGATAAAGGGAGGTGATCCCCTAACCTTGAAACAGTCATAGTTACCAGGTTGTAGACAAAGGGTGGTGGTCCCCTAACCTTGAAACAGTCATAGTTACCAGGCTGTAGATAAAGGGAGTTGATCCCCTAACCTTGAAACAGTCAGTTACTAGGCTGTAGATAATGAGAGGTGATCCCCTAACCTTGAAACAGTCATAGTTACCAGGCTGTAGATAAAGGGAGTTGATCCCCTAACCTTGAAACAGTCATAGTTACCAGGCTGTAGATAAAGGGAGTTGATCCCCTAACCTTGAAACAGTCATAGTTACCAGGCTGTAGCTAAAGGGAGTTGATCCCCTAACCTTGAAACAGTCAGTTACCAGGCTGTAGATAAAGGGAGGTGATCACCTAACCTTGAAACAGTCATAGTTACCAGGCTGTAGATAAAGGGAGGTGATCCCCTAACCTTGAAACAGTCATAGTTACCAGTTTGTAGACAAAGGGTGGTGGTCCCCTAACCTTGAAACAGTCATAGTTACCAGGCTGTAGATAAAGGGAGTTGATCCCCTAACCTTGAAACAGTCATAGTTACCAGGCTGTAGATAAAGGGAGTTGATCCCCTAACCTTGAAACAGTCACAGTTACCAGGTTGTAGATAAAGGGAGTTGATCCCCTAACCTTGAAACAGTCATAGTTACCAGGCTGTAGATAAAGGGAGTTGATCCCCTAACCTTGAAACAGTCATAGTTACCAGGCTGTAGATAAAGGGAGGTGATCCCCTAACCTTGAAACAGTCATAGTTACCAGGCTGTAGATAAAGGGAGGTGATCCCCTAACCTTGAAACAGTCATAGTTACCAGGTTGTAGATAAAGGGAGGTGATCCCCTAACCTTGAAACAGTCATAGTTACCAGGCTGTAGATAAAGGGAGGTGATCCCCTAACCTTGAAACAGTCAGTTACCAGGCTGTAGATAAAGGGAGTTGATCCCCTAACCTTGAAACAGTCATAGTTACCAGGCTGTAGATAAAGGGAGTTGATCCCCTAACCTTGAAACAGTCAGTTACTAGGCTGTAGTCATATAATGAGAGGTGATCCCCTAACCTTGAAACAGTCATAGTTACCAGTGATCCCCTAACCTTGAAACACAGTCATAGTTACCAGGCTAGTTACCAGGCTGTAGAGTTGATCCCCTAACCTTGAAACAGTAAAGGGAGGTGATCCCCTAACCTTGAAACAGTCATAGTTACCAGGCTGTAGATAAAGGGAGGTGATCCCCTAACCTTGAAACAGTCATAGTTACCAGGCTGTAGATAAAGGGAGGTGATCCCCTAACCTTGAAACAGTCATAGTTACCAGGCTGTAGATAAAGGGAGTTGATCCCCTAACCTTGAAACAGTCCTAGTTACCAGGCTGTAGATAAAGGGAGGTGGTCCCCTAACCTTGAAACAGTCATAGTTACCAGGTTGTAGACAAAGGGTGGTGGTCCCCTAACCTTGAAACAGTCATAGTTACCAGGCTGTAGATAAAGGGAGTTGATCCCCTAACCTTGAAACAGTCATAGTTACCAGGCTGTAGATAAAGGGAGTTGATCCCCTAACCTTGAAACAGTCATCGTTACCAGGCTGTAGTTAAAGGGAGGTGATCCCCTAACCTTGAAACAGTCCTAGTTACCAGGCTGTAGATAAAGGGAGGTGATCCCCTAACCTTCAAACAGTCATAGTTACCAGGCTGTAGATAAAGGGAGTTGATCCCCTAACCTTGAAACAGTCATAGTTACCAGGCTGTAGATAAAGGGAGTTGATCCCCTAACCTTGAAACAGTCATAGTTACCAGGCTGTAGATAAAGGGAGTTGATCCCTTAACCTTGAAACAGTCATAGTTACCAGGCTGTAGATAAAGGGAGTTGATCCCCTAACCTTGAAACAGTCCTTGTTACCAGGTTATAGGTGGTCAGTGTGAATGACGCTGTGGAAACTGACACTACTTTGTCAAACACACTCACAGACAGATGATATAAGAGACACACAACCAGTAGCTGAAGAAAGGTTGAATTCCAAGTCAGCTACTTGAGGATGCAGATCTATCTGTAACAAGGTTGTGTTCAGTCCAGTAGCATCAGTGTTGTGTCATTCTTACGTAACATCAAATCAAATGTTATTGCTCATATGGACCAAATACAACAGGTAACCAAAATGCGTAGAAAATACCTACTGAATAACAAATAATTAAAGAGCAGCAGTAAATAACAATAGCGGGGCTATATGTTCAAGATAATTGAGGTAATATGTACATGTAGGTATAAAGTGACTCTACATAGATAATAACAGAATATCAGTGTTGTGTCATTCTTAACATCAGTGTTGTGCAGTAGCGGTGTGTTCCAGAAAGAAAAGCCATGTTGTGATTATTGTGTTGTTTGTTCTATAACATGTTAGTTCATATGCCTTGTGTAATATGTATTTTCTTATTCAACCCTGTGTTCTGTTTCTTTGTGTTCTTGATACAGCCCTGTTTCGTTGTGTTCTTGAGCCCTGTTTCTTTGTGTTCATGAACATAGCCCTGTTTCTTTGTGTTCTTGAACGTAGCCCTGTTTCTTTGTGTTCTTGAATGTAGCCCTGTTTCTTTGTGTTCTTGAATGTAGCCCTGTTTCTTTGTGTTCTTGAACATAGCCCTGTTTCTTTGTGTTCATGAACGTAGCCCTGTTTCTTTGTGTTCTTGAACATAGATAGCCCTGTTTCTTTGTGTTCTTGAACATAGCCCTGTTTCTTTGTGTTCTTGAACGTAGCCCTGTTTCTTTGTGTTCTTGAACATAGCCCTGTTTCTTTGTGTTCTTGAACGTAGCCCTGTTTCTTTGTGTTCATGAACGTAGCCCTGTTTCTTTGTGTTCTTGAACATAGCCCTGTTTCTTTGTGTTCTTGAACATAGCCCTGTTTCTTTGTGTTCATGAACATAGCCCTGTTTCTTTGTGTTCTTGAATGTAGCCCTGTTTCTTTGTGTTCATGAACATAGCCCTGTTTCTTTGTGTTCATGAACATAGCCCTGTTTCTTTGTGTTCTTGAATGTAGCCCTGTTTCTTTGTGTTCTTGAACATAGCCCTGTTTCTTTGTGTTCTTGAACATAGCCCTGTTTCTTTGTGTTCTTGAACGTAGCCCTGTTTCTTTGTGTTCATGAACGTAGCCCTGTCTTTATGTTTTGTTCATTGGTTTCACCTGTGTTAGTTACTCACCTGGTCTCATCAGCTCCTTATTTAGTTCAGTTCATTCTGTTTGTGTCTTTGTGAGGTATTGTTCATTTTGACTTTACTCAGCCTTTTCCTAGCTCGTTTGTGAGAACCAGTTATAGCCTTCAGTCCTAGTTTTGATTCACCTGCCTGTTTGCCTACCTGTGTATGACCATTGTCTGCCTGTGACCACGATTCCTGCCTTCTGTGAAGGAGAAATAAACACCAGCCGCGTTCTGCTTGTGAATCTACACCTTTTTATCCCTGAGTATTCATGACACCTTTTTATCCCTGAGAATTCATTACACCTTTTTCTCCCTGAGTATTCATTACATCTTTTTCTCCCTGAGTATTCATTACACCTTTTTCTCCCTGAGTATTCATTACACCTTTTTCTCCCTGAGTATTCATTACACCTTTTTCTCCCTGAGTATTCATTACACCTTTTTCTCCCTGAGTATTCATTACACCTTTTTCTCCCTGAGTATTCATTACACCTTGCCACCATGATATATAGGCTTAAGGCTGAGACAATAAGAAGACACGGTGGCAGAATAAATTCAACCACACATTTGTTTCATCACAAAACCTGGTGAAATCCACAAAACATATTACATGTAACAAACAGTTACATGACCTACAGCATGGTCAAGTTAATATTTCTGACATTTTTAGACTACTAAACAACTATTGATTTAGAACCATGGAGAGTTACCGCAAGTCACAAAGAAAACAGGAGCTCCACTATTCCAGCACCATTTCAACTTCATCATTTCAACATCATCTAATCACCTCTGCTTAGTCTAGTACAGTGACGACTAAAAGATACCAAAAACAATTTAGTCCAATCATTGTAAGCTAACAATTATGTGGATGTCCATGGTTCTGATTTGTGTGTGTGTGTGTGCATGTGTGGTTGTGTGTGTGCGCATTCATGCAAGTAGAAAAAAGATGTTGACTCACCCTACTTGCAGAGAAATGCCAATGCCATCCTCCTCTCATTCATGTTGACAAAACGGTCTATGACTCTGTCATACAGGACATTGCACACTTTTAGTTTTGTTGTCCTAGGCTACCTGAATAAAATGCTTGTTCGCTAAGCTCTTCCTTTTATGGGCAACAATGAGCCAGCTAGTTAACATCAGCCTACAAGATCTAGCACAATGGGGGCACAATGTATGAATTTATAGTTGGATCAGAATCACCATTATAATCATTGTCCAGTATGGAGATTTTAGTAAAAGCACAAGTCTAAATCCCTATCTCCGTCCATGGCTAATTTAGGCAAATGGACAATTATAGCTAGCAAGCCACCGGAGGACAACGATACAACGAGATGCAATAATTAAAGTTTTTTCTGGCAGTGACATTTTGCTTTTGATGTGATGTGATTGGTGTGAAGCCACATCCAAACTGACTTCCCTTTACAGTTTTTTTGGGGTGCGCCATGACCATTCACAGTTGAGCTCACTCAGTTTAGTTCAACACTGATTGGCTATTATTTTATAAAGGGAAGCCAAATGCTTGCTGGCTTCCCTTGCATTCAATGCTATGGGTGGCAACAATGTCATACTCTTTTTGATCAGACAGAGGGGCACCATTTTGCTTGCTCAGATGCTTTCTCCGGAGAGATACATTCAGACTCTTGTAAATTAAAGGACAATTATCAAACAGAGAAACAAAATATAAATTATTTTATGTGTAATTTTTTCTTGGTTATTTTTGGGGGGAAACCTGTCTTCCCTTGGCATCCGTGAATACACACCACTGGTTCAGTAGGGCAGAGTTCGGGTAGTACCTCCCAACTGAACATGACCCAGGGCACCATCACACAAGTCTCAAAACAGCATTCACTAAGGTATCTCTGCCAAGACACTAGTCCCCAACCTGTATTCACTAAGGTATCTCTGCCAAGACACTAGTCCTCAACCTGTATTCACTAAGGTATCTCTGCCAAGACGCTAGTCCCCAACCTGTATTCACTAAGGTATCTCTGCCAAGACACCAGTCCTCAACCTGTATTCACTAAGGTATCTCTGCCAAGACACTAGTCCCCAACCTGTATTCACTAAGGTATCTCTGCCAAGACACTAGTCCCCAACCTGTATTCACTAAGGTATCTCTGACAAGACACTAGTCCCCAACCTGTATTCACTAAGGTATCTCTGACAAGACACTAGTCCCCAACCTGTATTCACTAAGGTATCTCTGCCAAGACACTAGTCCCCAGAAAGATAAGTCTGGTGGTCTCTTTTCATTGTTCTGACACTTTCGCTTACTGTTAACTGAGTGTATACCTGTCCACCCACACCATATAAAACCATGCTGAACACACCTGAGAAATAAAATGGCTTGGAAACCTCTTGTTGTGGAGGGGTCAAAGTAAAACCAGTCACCTCTGCTCACACTAATTGGCTATTAACACTGTTTAGCAAACCTTTGTTTAAGTTTTACACTAATCTGCAAATGAACAGACCACAAGTGGAAAATACACAAGCCTGTGTTGGTGCTATGGAAAGTGAGCGAGTGTTTCTTGCTTGATGATGTCAGCAGCCTGAATAACTTTTATCAGGCAAAGGCCTGTGCACCCCATGATGTCAGAACATATTTAATTTTCATTCAAAAAAAAGTGTACATTTAGCTAAATCAATCTTGTGTGAAGGAGCCTTATGTAACATTATTGTTGTAACAGTATTTCCAATATATACTGTACAGTGCATTCGGAAAGTATTCAGACCCCTTAACTTTTTCCACATTTTGTTACATTACAGTCTTATACTAAAATGTATTAAATCATTTTTCCCCCTCATCAATCTACACACAATACCCCATAATGACAAAGCAAAAACATGTATTTAGACATTTTTGCAAATGTATTAAAAATAAAATATAGAAAAATCACATTTACACAAGTATTCAAACCATTTACTCAGGACCTTGTTGAAGCACCTTTGGCAGCGATTACAGCCTTGAGTCTTCTTGGGTATGATGCTGCAAGCTTGGCCCACCTGTATTTGGGCAGTTTCTCCCATTCTTATCTGCAGATCCACACAAGCTTTGTCAGGTTGGATGGGGAGCGTCGCTGCACAGCTATTTTCAGGTCCTCTAGAGATGTTTGTTTGGGTTCATGTCCGGGCTCTGGGTGGGCCACTCAACGACATTCAGAGATGTGTCCCGAAACCACTCCTGTGTTGTCTTGGCTGTGTTTAATTTATTTTATTTTATTTAACCTTTATTTAACTGTGTACTTAGGGTCGTTGTACTGTTGGAAGGTGAACCTTCACCCCAGTCTGATGTCCTGAGCGCTCTGGAGCACATCAAGGATCTCTCTGCACTTTTCCACATTCCGCTTTCCCTCAATCCTGAGTAGTCTCCCTGTCCCTGCCCACTGAAAACATCCCCACCGCATGATGCTGCCACCACCACCATGCTTCACCGTAGGGATGGTGCTAAGTTTCCTCCAGACGTGACACTTGGCATTCAGGTCAAACATTACAACTTTTGTTTCATCAGAGCAGAGAATCTTTTTTAATCATGGTCTGAGAGTCTTTTAGGTGCCTTTTGGCAAAATCCAAATGGGCTGTCATGTGTCTTTTACTGAGGAGTGACTTCCATCTGGCCACTCTACCATGAAGGCCTGATTGGTGGAGTGCTGCAGAGATAGTTGTACTCTGAAGCTGTGTTAGAGTGACTATTGGGTTCTTGGTCACCTCCCTGACCAAGGCCCTTCTCCTCCGATCGCTCTAAGACAGGCCTTTGTTGATCCAAACTTCTTCCATTTATGAATGTTGCAGACATTTTTTGGTACCCTCGACACAATCCTGTCTCAGAACTCGACGAACAATCCCTTTAACCTCATGGCTTGGTTCTTGCTCTGACATATTCTGTCAACTGCAGGACCTTATATAGACAGGTATGTTCCTGCTCCCGAGTGGTGCAGTGGTCTAAGGCACTGTATCTCAGTGCAAGAGGGGTCACTACAGTACCTGGTTCAAATCCAGACTTGAACCAGGTACATCTGGCTGTGATTGTGAGTCCCATAAGGTGGTGCACAATTGGCCCAGGGTAGGCCATCATTGTCAACAATAATTTGTTTTTAACTGACTTGACTAGTTAAATAAAGGTTAAAAAAATATATACAAATTATGATAATTTCCAATCAATTGAATTTACCACAGGTGGACTCCAAGCAAGTTGTAGGAACATCTCAAGGATGATCAATGGAAACAGGGTGCACCTGGGCTCAATTTCAAGTCTCATAGCAAAGGGTCTGAGTACTTAAGTAAATAAGGTATTTCTGTTTTTTTAATACATACATGCAAATATTTCTAAAAACCTGTTTTCGCTTTGTCAAGATGGGGTTTTGTGTGTAGATTGCTGAGGAAACATGTTTTTAAATGCACATTAGAATAAGACTGTAACTGTAACAAAATGTGGAAAAAGTGAAGTGGTCTGAAAACTTCCCGAATGCCCTGTACATATAGATGTACTGTACTATGTATTTTTTTACCCTCTTCAACAGGTGCCCTTCGTTTTGAGAAAGACTTACCCCTGTAATTGCTGCCAATGTTAATTCTACAAAGTTTTGACTCGAGGTGTGAATACTTATGTAAATTAGATATTTCTGTAAAAATGTAAAAATATTTCTGAAAACATGTTTTCACTTTGTCATTATGGGGTATTAAATGCAGATCGGACTTTTTTTTATTTTGTCAATGTTGAATTCAGACTGTAACAGGAGAAAATGTGGGGTAGGAATACTTTCTGAAGGCACTAAGCATGTAGCCTGTTCCATAGGTCTCTATCCCTGTCATCATAGGGGGCCCTAGCTGGATACACATGGCTGGGTGTAGTCCTGTGCTGTACATAATTCCCAATGTGCTGTGTAACAGTGTACTGGTAGACCTGTGAGGAAACTGCTCTCCAGAGGCCCAGCTGCGGGTGGCAGCGTCGGTGCCTGCAACGTCGAGGCCTGCAGGCTAACATGCCCCATTAGCCTGTGTCTCCACACCCCTCTGTAACGTCTGCTCCAGTCTAAATACCTGCAACCACTCTGCCTGTGGCCCCTTGACGCTTTTATTTTTTTACATAAAAATATATATATATACTCTCAATATCGAGAAAAAACAAACCATGTCCGAGCCAAAATAATGTGTTCAATGTGTTTTCTTTTTCGTAGAAGGGTTTATTTTTAGGAGTGTGTGACGCACGTCAGGGCCTTGCAGGTATTTCTCTCTGTCAACACGACTGTCTCCATCTTGAACTTGGTTCTGGGAAGAGAGGGAGCAGTATAGCTTGCATTGAGAGGGTTCTCAGTTTGAAGATTGAGGAAGCTGGCTGAGAGACAAGCCTCTTATTTTTAATTAGTGCATCTCACAAATCTGTCGTACTGTACTGGTGGTGGCTACAAATGAAGTATCCTGTTTCTCTCCTCTACTAATATTAGACTGTAATGATCCAAGTTGGCTAAACGTTTTTCCTAATGTAGTTGGAGTGTTTTCTTATTTCATTTTCCATGTATGTGGCGATATATCAAGAACATGCGAGTGTGGATGCTATGGAACAGTAACATACAATAGAAGCTTACATTGGTTTTCTTGGATTTCCACAATATGAGTTTTAGTGATATTAGGACACTGAGAAGGAGTGGTCATAATGTTGCCGTTGAGTTTAGACATTCCTTCAGGTAAGGTTAATCCTCTCTGTGGTGTCAAAACTCAGGGGATCCAGCATGGTTCCTACATTTCCCAGACCGAGGACTGGGGTCAATTCCATTTAAATTCAATCAATTCAGGAAGTAAACAGATTCCTATATCAATTTTCCTCACTCGTCCTCGCCTTCAAATGAAATGGAATTGAGCCCGACGTGATCAGGGCTGTTCCAACCAAGGTCAATGCTGTCTTGTACCAGCCCACATCTACCACTGCCCACTAACTAGAGCATACTGCCCACTAACTAGAACCTACTGCCTGCTAACTAGAACCTACTGCCTGCTAAGTAGAGCACACTGCCTGCTAAGTAGAGCACACTGCCTGCTAACTAGAACATACTGCCTGCTAACTAGAACATTCTGCCTGCTAACTAACCAAACCTCGGGTGCTATAAACGCAGGCCTTGTGAGTGAAGGACGTACCAGTGTTCTCTCTTAATTTGACCACTCTGTTGTCGCAAGGAAAAGCAAACTTATAGTGTTCTCAGGTTTTAAAAAGCTTATAACGTTTGTAATTGCCACTTTAAAATTTCAGACTTGATTTAACCTACCGAAAAGTTTATCAACCCCTACAAAAATATCCATTATTATAACACACATAATTAACATTTCCTTTGGCTGAATGATTATTTTCCTGCTGTGAAAAACTGGTCAAATTAAGATAGCACATCTGTAGACGCTGGGGTCCTATGTGCTCAGCTCACAACTTCTAATTGAAGCTATTACTAACGGATGAGTGTTAATGCCTCTTAATCAGCTGTCTTGCAGGGCTTTTCCATTTGCTTCCAAAATGTCATTTTATTGAAAAATGGAACATCTAGGTTTCTATTTTACCTTCCTAAGGGTGAGTGAGTGTGTAAATGTCAGGTTGAGTTGATGAATGGAGGTCTGAGGTGACTTGTCAAATAAAGATTCTCAGTTTCATTCCTTTACACACAGAGCCCTAGGTGTAAGTGGATCGTGTACAATATGATTTGATTTAGTGTTAATATGGGACAATATACCCTTCTGTTTCTATCTTTGGTTGATTTTAGTTTGAGCAATTATACTTGCTTTAGTATCATACAATGGATATAGTACAGTCACAAAGCTCCTAGTGATAGGCCTTTCAATGAAAATGTAAAATCCCATATGTTGATTTCCGTATTAGTTAGATTGTATTAATTTATTACAGTGTAATTTTTAATATTTGTATTGAATTTCCAACAAATCAATACACACAAGCAAACAGCAGCACAGCAACACACACCTCTAGGGATAGGCCTTTCTGCATGCTGACTGGTGCAGTCAGGAGTCAGTCTTACCTAAGGCCTTGTCAAACGGATGCCCTGCACCCTGCCTGATTGTTAACACCCCACAGTGAGACCAGTTGCCTCGGGCTATTAGTCATCCTGACAGCCTGGGCTTGTAGGCCTGCCACTCTCCCCGGCCATGACACATGTTTCCACCCCTTCCCGCACCTCTATGTCCTGCCGTAGCCCATATGTGTCCCCTAACACAACATGGCAAGAGAAGCATGGGGCCGCTCAACTAAAACAAGCACATATCAATTACTGATGAAAGAAGCCATTTAGGGGTCTTTAACTTTCTTCTCTTTTTTTAACGCACCTTACTGTAGGATGACAGTGTGGCGTGTGGATGAGACCATGGTTCAAATCACAGAGGCTGTGTAAGAATGAGCTGGAGGCGTTATTTGTTCCATGCTCAGAAGCTCTGCAGAAACCTGTTCTGCGCAAACACAGTCGCGAGTGTCCTATGGCTTCTGTCAGCTTGACTCATCACAGCTTGTAACAGTGGAAAGGTACATGTAAAAACAGATCCCGCCTCACTACAGCTAGAGTAAGTGTTGTGTATTGTACGCCAAGGTTGCACTGTTAGTCTATACTGAACTGTAAAATATAGTAAATGTACTGTTAAGTCAATGTGATCACACCCATTACCCCATCCCCCTCACTTTAGAGGAAACAGCCACTACCACCATCACCACCACCGCTTGATGAAGTCAACCCGGTGGAAACATGGATCCCTCTTCTCTCTTGCTCTACAGGTATGATATCTACTGTAAAGTGTGTGGTTTCTTGTACCTTAATAATTGTCCATACTCTACTATGAGGATAGCTCAGTGGAAGGATAACTGAAGATGACAAGATACTCAGTAACTATTGGTAGGACAATGAACGTTTGCTTCAACAATACAGATTGTTTGTTAAAACCACAGTGTTGTGGAGCGAAGCCTTCATCAGAGTATGAGGTGAGATGACAGGAACTGTTTCATTTAGAGAGATGGCTTGATACTCTTCCAGGCCTTGAAACCTTGCAGTTGTTTTGGAGTTCTGGAATAATGTGACAGTTCTATTTGATCCATCGTCCCATGCAGTGCTTCTTGTCTGAGACATGTACAGGAGCATATTAGCTGGCTTAATGTAAAGTGTCATTTGAGCATGTGGATACGTCATTTAGCGATTTTGACCCCAAAAAAGAAAAAGATATCCCGCCATTACAATTCAATCAGATTGATTTACGATGTTATCGATGCACTTCATTTACAAATCCTGATTCTTAAACCAGCAGTAGGGACTTTTCATTTTTTGTTCTCTCTACGTCACACTTTAAAGTCGACTTGGGGAAAAGACCATTGCATAAAAGTGAAATATGTGTGACCTTGGCATGTGATATGTAATTCTCAACGTAACACACACCGGGGGTATACAAAACATCATTACTGTAATAGGTCCATTCAGGTGCCACTCCCCTGCTCAATGTTGGCTTTCACTTTAGTGAAAGAGACAATCCATATTTTTGTTAGACACCACTTTGTGACTACTGTCTGTTCTGCCATTCAACGCTAAGCCAGCAGCAAGAAATATAACCAGTGATTTAATATTACACAAGAGCAGGGATTCAACACACTGGTAAAACCATTAGGGTCTCCTCTCCTCTCCTCTCCTCTCCTCTCCTCTCTTTTATCAACCACAGAAAGGGGGGATTTTCTACAGTGTCATGCTATGAGACGGAGGTGATTAGTGGATCGTATATATGGCGGTCGAGGATAATATATGTTGTTAATTTACAGCTCTGAGGTTTCTTTAGCTCGTCCTGTGACTGCAGGGCGGTGCTTGGCCAGGTCGCATTAAAAAACTCTGAGGTGTAATCAGCAATCAGAAAGAGGAAACCAGATGTCATGCCTTTTATAAATGGCTTCCCCAGAGAAGGTTGATTTACTGTTCGAGCGAGGTAGAGTTCAACCTCTTACAGAGAGGACTAGGAGCTAGTGGAGGAGAGGAAGACACACACATATTATTCAGACCTTGTCAACCTCTAGAGTAAGCACTAGTGATCTCGGTCCCTTCTACGGCCCAGAAGTGAACCATGTTTGGTTGCCATAACTAAGCCAGATCTTTGCTATGAAAAAGCCTGACTTTGTCCGGCAAGGTAAATGCTGCCCACTTATGGACCTTATAATTCCTAGTGGTAACTGGTCCACGTGCACATTTAGACCCAGGTTTAACCTTTGACATCAATGCATAATTTATGCAAAAGTCCAAGTCAGGATTTGGCACAAGGAAGTGAATGAGGCTCTGCTTTCTGGAGACTACACCATCATTTGAGCCAGTTAGTGGTTAAGGAGTCATACAGTATCCAATCAAACGGTGTAGATACTGCTGGATAGTGTTTTAAACCATCAGTTTAAATGTCATTGTTACAGTATATGGCATTTAAAGCCAGAGCCCATATAACTGTCTCGTTAATGGCAACTTTTCCTGATCCTCTCAGATTCGTTCACAGAGCAGGTGGCTATAAAGTGGTTGACTAAAGGGAGTTTCTCGTCCTTAAAGCAAGTTCATTTTGTTTTATCACCATTCTGGCCTCCCCCTAGTTAAATATAGTAGTAGCCTACATTTCCAATACGACCCTGAAATCATACCCTAAAATAAGTCAGATTTCAGCGTTGAGCTACGCCAAGTGACTTTAAGAGCCCTTGTTACTGTTTTTATGCTCTTTCCACTTTTCTCTGTCTGTCTCTTTACTCTCACTCAAAGGTAAATATAAGTGTTCCTGCTCTGTTCATTCAATGAAGGAAAGCCATTACCATCCTTCTCTGTCACAACCTCAGTCCACATTTTGGCAGGAACACTGGTTTTTATAGAAAGGCTTCTTTTGATTTTGTGACGAGTGGGCCCGTGACCCGCGCAGGCCTTTTCCTCACAGAGTTAATTGTGCCTAAAGCCAGGTAAAGGATTCTGGGATATCTCTGCCAAGACAGTAGAGATGACATGGAGCGAACGGCCTAAAGTGTAATGGACCGTGACACAGCGATTTAGAGTATCTATTTTATTGCCGTTGAAAGAAAATAAAAATGGCTGCTTGCAATGCTGGAAACACAACAAATGAGATGCTAGGGAAGCCTTGCGGAGGTCTTGAACGTTTGGGAATTTGATTCTTGGCTTTTATTTGTAGCATTAAGTCCTGTTGCAATTCATTTTTATAATGACATATTTAACCTCTGCGGATTCTGAAGTAAGAAGCTCATGTATGACTTTTTAATCTATTTGTAATCCATCAAGCTGAAAACACATGATCTCATGAAGAGTTATGTGATGATTTATAGATGAAAATACGTACAGTACTGACGTAAAGGGGTATTCAAAAACGATTGATTTTTCCAACATGGTATCATTGCTAAGAATCACATTGTGAAGATTTTGCGAAAAAATTTGCAAAATGTTGACGCCTAAGTCAATACCTTGCATTCAATTTACAAAACATTTGTGTCGACCCTGCAACCCTTTTCAAAAGCGTCAGTATATTTCAATGTTCTTTTCTTTCTTGTCACAAACCCCTGATACTCAACACCTTTAAGTCTTAGGATCCTCATTGGTTTAATGATGTCTCCATCATAAATCGTACAAGTCATTACCTAATCACATAACTGAGAGATAACGTATCCACAACTCACTCACACAGTACTGTATGTGTAGTAGGTTCTTTAAGAGTTTGATGATTCAAAGGTTCAAAAGAAGTTCCTGTCTGTTGGTGAGGTGATCTTGACCTCAACTCTTTGGTCTCTACCATTAAATGACAATCAGCGGGGTATCTGTAAATCCAGAAGCGTTTTTGCGGGTAAATTATTGCTCTGTGGATGTCCTTCTGCTGCATGCATCCCAGGCCAAAGCTCTCCCTCAGGGAGCCTCACCAAAGTGGAAAAGAGGCCCATAGCTCATATTTATGGAAATCACCTGGAAGCGTTCCTTCTTTCCCCTGGTGCACTGTCTCTCAGCGTGTGCCATGCAAACTGGAGGGAGGGAGTGATCTCTCTAGCAGCTGCCAATGCAGCCAGGGCCAACCTGCGAATCCAATCAAAGGGCCACTGTGGGGTCTCCAAAACAAAAGAGCAGGGGGCCCTGCAACCGCAGTCATATACAGGCTCTATTGGGACTGGTGTTGAGGAAATATGCCCTAATTGAGGGACAGGTTGATGAGTTTTGTCTCTGCTAGCAGCCAGCTAGGCCCTTGGGAATTGGGTGGATGTGAACAAGTGCATGTGTCAAACTGGTGTTTTGAGGCATTGTGGGGTTCAGGCTGGGTCCAACCTTGAGGCTACACTCCATGAACCCTTGGCACCACAGTTGCCGAGGAGTCGTTGTTAGCCATGTCCATGTTGAAGAGTCGTTGTTAGCCATGTCCATGTTGAAGAGTCGTTGTTAGCCATGTCCATGTTGAAGAGTCGTTGTTAGCCATGTCCATGTTGAAGAGTCGTTGTTAGCCATGTCCATGTTGAAGAGTCCTTGTTAGCCATGTCTATGTTGAAGAGTCATTGTTAGTCATGTCTATGTTGAAGAGTCGTTGTTAGCCATGTCTATGTTGAAGAGTCGTTGTTAGCCATGTCCATGTTGAAGAGTCGTTGTTAGCCATGTCCATGTTGAAGAGTCGTTGTTAGCCATGTCCATGTTGAAGAGTCGTTGTTAGCCATGTCCATGTTGAAGAGTCGTTGTTAGCCATGTCCATGTTGAAGAGTCGTTGTTAGCCATGTCCATGTTGAAGAGTCGTTGTTAGCCATGTCCATGTTGAAGAGTCGTTGTTAGCCATGTCCATGTTGAAGAGTCGTTGTTAGCCATGTCCATGTTGAAGAGTCGTTGTTAGCCATGTCCATGTTGAAGAGTCGTTGTTAGCCATGTCCATGTTGAAGTTGTTAGCCATGTCTATGTTGAAGAGTCGTTGTTAGTCATGTCTATGTTGAAGAGTCGTTGTTAGCCATGTCTATGTTGAAGAGTCGTTGTTAGCCATGTCTATGTTGAAGAGTCGTTGTTAGCCATGTCTATGTTGAAGAGTCGTTGTTAGCCATGTCTATGTTGAAGAGTCGTTGTTAGCCATGTCTATGTTGAAGAGTCGTTGTTAGCCATGTCTATGTTGAAGAGTCGTTGTTAGCCATGTCTATGTTGAAGAGTCGTTGTTAGTCATGTCTATGTTGAAGAGTCGTTGTTAGCCATGTCTATGTTGAAGAGTCGTTGTTAGCCATGTCTATGTTGAAGAGTCGTTGTTAGCCATATCTATGTTGAAGAGTCGTTGTTAGCCATGTCTATGTTGAAGAGTCGTTGTTAGCCATGTCTATGTTGAAGAGTCGTTGTTAGTCATGTCTATGTTGAAGAGTCGTTGTTAGCCATGTCCATGTTGAAGAGTCGTTGTTAGCCATGTCCATGTTGAAGAGTCGTTGTTAGCCATGTCTATGTTGAAGAGTCGTTGTTAGCCATGTCTATGTTGAAGAGTCGTTGCCATGTCTATGTTGAAGAGTCGTTGTTAGCCATGGCCATGTTGAAGAGTCGTTGTTAGCCATGTCTATGTTGAAGAGTCGTTGTTAGCCATGTCTATGTTGAAGAGTCGTTGTTAGCCATGTCTATGTTGAAGAGTCGTTGTTAGCCATGTCCATGTTGAAGAGTCGTTGTTAGCCATGTCCATGTTGAAGAGTCGTTGTTAGCCATGTCTATGTTGAAGAGTCGTTGTTAGCCATGTCCATGTTGAAGAGTCGTTGTTAGCCATGTCCATGTTCAAGAGTCGTTGTTAGCCATGTCCATGTTCAAGAGTCGTTGTTAGCCATGTCTATGTTGAAGAGTCGTTGTTAGCCATGTCTATGTTGAAGAGTCGTTGTTAGCCATGTCCATGTTAACATGCTTCAGAACGAGGGTCAAGGGGTCATTATGTCAGCAGTGTGTTCAGATAGTCCTGGGGGATGCTATTATCTTACCTTTGGACTGTCAGACTGATCAGGAGTTTGATCATGGAGGTTGTATTACCACCACCAATGTAGCGTAAGATCGTTGAAATGTTAGCATGTCTAAATATAGACATTTCTGCTCCGTATTACAGCATTATAATGTCAGGAGCTTAGTGGTTGTTTTAGCCATAGAGAATCCTAATCCTGAGAGTCATTGCGCCTGACAGTCCACAGGTATTAATGACACATTTGTAGTGACCCAGTCACAGCTGGCAATCAGCCAGGGCCTCTGACCTATGAACTAGGCCAATATGGCTGCCATCTTTCTCAATTATCAGCAATCGGTCTGAGTTATTTGTTCAGGGCAAAATTGCTCATCTGTGAAAAAACAAACGTAAGAATCGGGCCATACAATGTAAATGCTTCCATCCTTCTCTATGGAAGTGAGCTCTGAAAACAACGTGAATGATACAGACCTCTTTCTCTCTCTCTCTCTCTCTCTCTCTCTCTCTCTCCCTCTACTCACAGGATCACATTTACGGCCAAACTTCCAAGTTAAAGGATTGCATTTGGTGTTCATGCCCAATATGTAAACACCTTTTCTGATGAGTAAAGCTTCACTCCTCTCCCCAGGAGTATAATACGACGAAAACTGGCCTGAAGTGCATTTGACATACCGAGGTACTCAGAGGCTCTCATATCAATTCAACCTTTTGATTGCTTGTTTGGGTTTGAGAGAGAACCACACACTCCTGCCAAGAGTAGTGTGGTTATGAACTTTGTTGGCCTAGACGTCAGTCTGTGCTTTACACCAACTGTGCATTTTACTGAGGGGGTTCACTCATTCAGGGATATCATGTAAGACCACAAGAAATGATTAGGAAATCATTGCAGGTCAACACAAGTGTGCAGAGATGATCTCAGTAATTAAACATATCTTTTCATGGTTAAAAGCATTCATCGACTATTTATAAATGATTTAATATGAAGTTGCAATATTAAGTGTAATATTATGGTGATAATATTAGGTATAAACTATTACTAATAAGACATTTCATTGGTAAGCATGCTTATTCAAGAAATGTATTATAAAGTGTAACCTATTCAAGTACTTAAATGATATACAATGAATGAAATTAAATTACTATTTTATAAAGTATTTATCAACATGAGTAAGCATTTATAATTGCTTACTCAAGACAGTGATTACAAAGTGTAACCAATTTATGTACTCAAATTATGTGCAATATATGTGATCATAACGTGACACTGTCAGGTGTACGGTGTCCATATTAGGATAGCCTCAATCTTAGCAGAACTGAAGTTGTCCTAATATGGATGCCGTACAGATGACAAACGGTAAAAGCCTGTGTTTTTCCCAGATGGAAATAGATACAGTTGAAGTCGGAAGTTTACACACACCTTAGCCAAATACATTTAAACTCAGTTATTCACAATTCCTGACATTTAATCCTAGTATCAATTCTCTGTCTTAGGTCAGTTAGGATCACCACTTTATTTTAAGAATGTGAAATGTCAGAATAATAGTTGAGAGAATGATTTATTTCAGCTTTTATTTCTTTCAACACATTCCCAGTGGGTCAGAAGTTTACATTCACTCAATTAGTATTTGGTAGCATTGCCTTTAAATTGTTAAACTTGGGTCAAACGTTTCGGGTAGCCTTCCACAAGCTTCCCACAATAAGCTGGTTGAATTTTGGCCCATTCATCCTGACAGAGCTGGTGTAACTGAGTCAGGTTTGTAAGGCCTCCTTGTTCGTACACGCTTTTTCAGTTCTGCCCACACATTTTCTATAGGACTGAGGTCAGGGCTTTGTGATGGCCACTCCAATACCTTGACTTTGTTGTCCTTAAGCCATTTTGCCTCAACTTTTGAATTATGCTAGGGGTCATTGTCCATTTGGAAGACCCATTTGCGACCAAACTTTAACTTCCTGACTGATGTCTTGAGATGTTGCTTCAATATATCCACATAATTTTCCTACCTCATGATGCCATCTATTTTGTGAAGTGCACCAGTCCCTCCTGCAGCAAAGTACACCCACAACTTGATGCCGCCACACCCGTGCATCACGGTTGGGATGGTGTTCTTCGGCTTGCAAGCCTCCCCCATTTTCCTCCAAACATTACGATGGTCATTATGTACAAACAGTTTCATCAGACCAGAGGACATTTCTCCAAAAAGTACGATCTTTGTCCCCATGTGCATTTGCAAACCGTAGTCTGGCTTTTTTATGGCGGTTTTAGAGGAGTGGCTTCTTCCTTGCTGAGCGGCCTTTCAGGTTATGTCGATATATGACTCGTTTTACTGTGGATATAGATACTTTTGTACCTGATTCCTCCACCATCTTCACAAGGTCCTTTGCTGTTGTTTTGTGATTGATTTGCACTTTTTGCAACAAAGTACGTTCATCTCTAGGAGACAGAAAGGCGTCTCCTTCCTGAGCGGAATGATGGCTGCGTTGTCCCATGGTGTCTATACTTGCATACTATTGTTTGTACAGATAAATGTGGTACCTTCAGGCTTTTGGAAATTGCTCCCAAGGATGAGCCAGACTTGTAGAGGTCTACAATTTTTCTCTGAGGTCTTGGCTGATTGCGTTTGATTTTCCCATGACGTCAAGCAAAGAGGCACAGAGTTTGAAGGTAGGCAATGAAATACATCCACAGGTAAACTTTCAAATGACACAAATTATGTCAATTAGCCTATCAGAAGCTTCTAAAGCCATGACATCATTTTCTGTAATTTTCCAAGCTGTTTAAAGGCACAGTCAACTTAGTGTATGTAAACCTCTGACCCACTGGAATGGTGATACAGTGAATTGTAGATGAAATAATCTGTCTGTAAACAATTGTTGGAAAAAGTACTTCTGTCATGCACAAAGTAGATGTCCTAACTGACTTTCCAAAACTATAGTTTTTTAACAACACATTTGTGGAGTGGTTGAAAAACAAGTTTTAATGACTCCAACCTAAGTGTATGTAAACTTCCGACTTCAACTGTACGTTGTAATCTGTTAAAATGTAACCTGTTTTGTTGTACGACAGCCAAGAGTTCATTAATATAGCATCAGGAAGCAAACCAGACATAATCCTGTACACAGTCATTAAACATATGAAAAAAAACAAGCAAAGCATATCAGGTGTCCCTTTGTGAGGTAAATTCCTAAACCACACAATACTTAAATAGGTGTGCTTCATCTCCTCTGAGAGACGGAGAGCAACAGGATGAGAAGGATTAGCGAAGAACGTTAAAAAAAAATACATGTCTGCCCGAAAATATTTTGGTGACATATTAAGGTATAGTTCCATAGGATGTATTACGGGTTTACAAGTTAAACTGCTATATTAAAAAAACAAAAAAATCTATCAATGTGTTTTATAACTGTTTATTACATAAATATATTTTTACTAACTATCAATAAATGGCTTATACTTATATATCCTATATAATTCATTTACAAATCTAATCTCATTTTGAACCACTGGCCAGTGAGGTGTCAAGTTAAAAGAAATGTCACTATAACATCTAAAGTAAGCATAAACACAGTGTGGCAAGGCCTTAAAATGACCTCCCATCTAGCAAACCTGTGACCTCTTTACAACACTGCTTAAGATAAAGCTCTACTGGTGTTAGCGTGAGGTTGACACGGTGTAGCAGGCTACCAGGCAGCATGCGAAGACGTTGCTCTATCTGAGCAGTAGGCTAGCCTCCGTAGACAAGGGCGCTCTATGAGAGAGAAGTGGCTGTTTTTCTGCGATGCTGAATTAAATTAATGAAGCGAGGAAGGCCCAGTCTGCTCCGGCCCGGTGCTGCACGATCACGGCAGGCAGGTCACCCTCCGACTCTGGAAAAGTCATACTGGGTAGACGAAGAGAGAAGACAAGGAGCCAAGAAGAATATTTACATTAAGACAGTGAATCACTGTTTTGTGTTGGTTTTGCCTGTAGTAATCTCTTCAAGACGCTTAAATCAAAAACGCACGTAGTGAAATACGTATCGAAGCTGTGACGGTTTAACTATCGGCAGTGAGTGAGCCAGGATGTCAACTGCAGTTGACTAGTTGTAATTATTCGCTTCTGCTACGGTGTGACAGTGGCAGACTCTATATCATATCTGTAAGCTCCAAAGCACCTTCTTATTTGATTAAGTCGAGTACTGTGTTTCCGAAAGTACAATCTACCTTTGCCAAGCAAGGTCATCCACATTTTTGCTAAAGCCTGACATGAATACAAAATATGTGGCAACTCTTTCTCTCGATATGTTAAACAAAATTCACTGTAGCATTCCATAATGCAACGATGGCCTCTGACTTATTTTTGATGGCCTTGAGTGTGACGGAGAGCATATTAATACACCGTCTCACCTTTTTCAGGCTCTCTCATGAGGCGCCAATGGAAATGTGGGCCGGGTGCCACGGACTGACCGCCTTGTCATGCCATAGCTGCCCTAGCCCCTATCCCCGCCGGCTTGCAGACAGGAAGGGAAAAAGCAGAGCCTTCTCCGAGGCGAACAAACAAACTGTGTTTCAGCCTGTGTAACATGAGCGTTAGGGGGAAAGGGCACTTTGAATGACAGACATTTCATTGCTGCGCCCATCGGTTGGTTAATCACTACCTGAGTGCACTTTCGTCTTTCCTTCTTTATGTCTCTCTCTTTACTCCTTCTTCCTCCTCTCTCTCTATACTCCTTCTTCCTCCTCTCTCTCTCTATACTGCTTCTTCCTCCTCTCTCTCTCTATACTCCTTCTTCCTCCTCTCTCTCTTTACTCTTTCCTCCTCTCTCTATGTCTCTATCTTTACACCTTCCTCCTCTCTATCTCTCGCTACTCCTTCCTCCTCTCGATATCTCTCTCTACTCCCTCCTCCTCTCTATCTCTCTCTCTACTCCTTCCTCCTCTCGATATCTATCTCTCCACTCCTTCCTTCTCTCTATATCTCTCTCTCTACTCCTTCTTCCTCTCGATATCTCTCTCTACTCCTTCCTCCTCTCTATATCTCTCTACTCCTTCCTCCTCTTTCTCTACTCCTTCCTCCTCTCTCTCTACTCCTTCCTCCTCTCTCTCTACTCCTTCCTCCTCTCTCTCTTTACTCCTTCCTCCTCTCTCTCTACTCCTTCCTCCTCTCTCTCTTTACTCCTTCCTCCTCTATCTATCTCTACTCCTTCCTCCTCTCTCTCTACTCCTTCCTCCTCTCTCTCTATACTCCTTCCTCCTCTCTATATCTCTCTCTCTACTCCTTCCTCCTCTCTATATCTCTCTCTCTACTCCTTCCTCATCTCTATATCTCTCTCTACTCCTTCCTCCTCTCTCTACTCCTTCCTCCTCTCTCTCTACTCCTTCCTCCTCTCTCTATACTCCCTCCTCCTCTCTATATCTCTCTCTACTCCTTCCTCCTCTCTCTATACTCCCTCCTCCTCTATATATCTCTCTCTACTCCTTCCTCCTCTCTATATCTCTCTCTACTCCTTCCTCCTCTCTATCTCTCTCTACTCCTTCCTCCTCTCTCTATACTCCCTCCTCCTCTCTATATCTCTCTCTACTCCTGCCTCCTCTCTACTCCTTCCTCCTCTCTATCTCTCTTTACCCTTTCCTGCTCCTTTCTATCCCTCTATCTTTGTTCTCTTTCTATGCTTTACTATATTCTCAGAGTATACCGTATAATATATGTGCATATATACAGTAAAAAGGAAATTAATCATTTTGCCTAGAAGTTGTTTGAAGGAAGTCAGGCAGTAATTGACAAAAACGATCAACCCAAGGAAGGAGATTGAGATTCCCTTGGTGTTTTGATAATAATTAAAATAAGCAGCTCAAAATCGTGTGATATTTTTGGCACGTTTTCTTTTGGGTTATGGTTGCAGGCGCCTACAAAATTATCAACGGCTGTAGGTCCTGTCCCAGTCCCACCTAGCCGTCCTCCAGATCTCACCCCCAGAATGAGTCAGGGGATCAGGGATCAGGGCTCAGCCCCAGGACCACACCTTACTACCCACACTACTACTGGCCCTTGGTAATGGGGGGAACTTTGACTATGGTACAAATGGCTTTAATCTGAACAAACAAGGGACACAGATCCAAATGACGTGTAATTATTTTGAATTCGAAAGTGAAGCCTTGTCATGTTTGAGAGTGTATTGTATTTACAGTGAAGAAATACCTTGTGCTGCATATCAGACCAACACATTACAGAAAGCAAGATAAATCAACATCTTGCAACATTAAAACCAGAGGATATGAATTTTAACAAACATGAATGTCAGACAGACTTCAAAATAACTTTAACAAATAAGCCAATATAAATGCTTTATTAGCGATCATAGGTGTTATGAATGCTCATCCATTGTAATTAAACATGTTTATAAACGTTTACAAATAATGAAACTTACATGATAGTTTATTAAAGGAAATGATATTTTGGTATTTGTTTCATTACTCTGTTGTTGACATAGTCCCAAGATGTTTTGCATGTCAGCAATGTTATCACAAAATGTCAGCAAATTGTAACTTAGAACATAACAACAAGGAGGGAAGAATACCATGGTGATCCTATTAGAGTGGGATTTAATGTTTCAGTGTCCAAGAAGAGAGAGCAGAATTGACATTCTTATAACAATCCCTGAAGAGTAAATCACTTTTTTTCTGGTCAAACAATGTTTGTCAGTTTTCTTTCCCAATTTTATGACCAATGGTTAAGTATGTTCCTACAAATATGGAAACCATAGATATTAAGAAGGAATTGAGCTGCTGTGAAGTCATGAATGGATTGGTACAGAGTGATCAGTATGATTTCATTGACTTGACACAACCTAGGTACGTACAGTATTATCAGATAGATGCCATTTTTGACAATAATATCCCGTAGATAGATAGGGAGTTAATTGATGATCAGTGACCTCTTCTGTTATAATACAATACCACATAATCCTATGTGATCCCTAAGGAGTTGAGCTCCCTCTAGTGGAGATAGAGCAGGTAGTGCGCTTGAGAATAATACTCAGTCCTGGGTTACACTCTTCGAAAGGGTTCCAAAAGGGTTCTTTGGCTGTTCTCAAAGGATAACCCTTTTTGGTTCCAGGTAGAACCCTTTTGGGTTCCATGTAGAACCCTTTCTGAAAAGAGTTCTACATGGAACCTAAAATGGTTTCACCTGGAACCCAAAAGGTTCTACTTGGAACCAAAGTGGGTGCTCCAAATGGTTATCCTATGGGACAGCCGAATAACCCTTTTATGTTGTAGGTATCACTTTTTTTGTAAGTTGAGAACAGTGGCATTGCATAGCCATCAACCACACTCATAACATATATCTTCTGAATTTGTCTAATTAGTTATTTCAGTGAATCAATTACCTGTATTAAACTTAGTAAGTTATTAGGAATACATTGTTTTTTCCAATCATGTACTACAATGACCCAACGACCTGAATATGCACAATATTGTGTTATACATAACCCACAATCAAATGATTTGATTCCACAGGATTATTGAGTGTACATTTTGAGACAGATGGGAGGATACTCAATCTGCCTCTGTGTGTTACTGTAAACACACTAACTGTATTACTGGTACCAGAATACACTGCTTATTATTGGTAATGCCTGCCAGCTAACAACATAATGTTGAAGCCCTGTAATTCTTTACAAATGAAAAAATAAATGGACTTGATGTACAGATGTAGGATCTAATTTGATCACTCTTTTGTTGCCATGAATATTCATGCCCAGAAGAAAATGCAAACGTTTAGTGTATTCTATATTTAAAAAGGCTTCCAAAGTTTGTAATTTCCACTTTAAAAAGTCAGACATGATTAGACCAAACAAAAAATGCGTCAACCCTTACCAAAAACTTTACATGAATTATAATCCACGTAATCATTCTCATTTCTTGTTGCTGCAGGATTATTTTCCTGCTGTAGCAAACTGTCTAAAATGAAGATCCTACATCTGTAGGTTCATATTGAACATAGGTGACATGATGGTTTACTATATTTCAGGCTACATGTAAGGAAAAGAGTCAAAGAAAGACATTTGACCCCTGAGTTATCATTAGTATTGGAAACTGTAGAATAACCCATGATCAAATCAAATCAAATGTTATTTGGCACATGTGCAGATTAAAACAGGTGTAAACCTTAACCATGAAATGCTTACTACAATCCCTTAACCAACCATCCCTATCTAAACAAATGCCCTTGTTTAGTTTGAGGTGGGGTGGAGTTATTATACAGAGCATTCAGAAAGTATTCAGACAATTGGTATTGTTCCACATTTCAAATCAAATTTTATTTGTCACATACACATGGTTAGCAGATGTTAATGCGAGTGTAGCGAAATGCTTGTGCATTTTGTTACGTTACAGCCTTATTCTAAAATGTATTAAATAAAACATGTTCCTCATAAATCTACACACAATACCCCATAATGACAAAGCGAAAACAGGTTTTTAGAAAAATTTGCAAATGTATTCAAGATTTAAAAAAAATAATCTTATTTATATAAGACCTTATTTATATAAATATTCACACACTTTGCTATGAGACTCGAAATTGAGATCAGGTGCATCCTTTTCCATTGATCATCCTTGAGATGTTTCTGCAATCTTGATTGGAGTCCACCTGTGGTAAATTCAATTGATTGGACACGATTTGGAAAGGCACACACCTGTCTATTTAATGTCCCACAGTTGACAGTGCATGTCAGAGCAAAAACCAAGCCATGAGGTCAAAGCAATTATCCATAGAGCTCCAAGACAGGGTTGTGTCGATGCACAGATCTGGGGAAGGGTACCAAAAAATGTCTGGAGCAAGAACACAGTGGCCTCAAGTCTCAATTTCTGAAGACCTGTTTTCGCTTTGTCGTTATGGATATTGTGTGTAGATTGATGAGGATAAAAGTTGTTAGAATCAACTTTAGAATAAGGCTGTAACGTAGCAAAATGTGGAAAAAGGGAAGGGGTCTGAATACTTTCTGAATGCGCTGTATGTATCCCTTCACACAGTATTGTATGAACACAAAATGAAAGGACTGCTGTTCAGTCACATGATTGTATGAAGACAAAGTGAAGGGACTGCCTGTTCAGTCACAGTATTGTATGAAGACAAAGTGAAGGGACTGCCTGTTCAGTCACAGTATTGTATGAAGACAAAGTGAAGGGACTGCATGTTCAGTCACAGTATTGTATGAAGACAAAGTGAAGGGACTGCATGTTCAGTCACAGTATTGTATGAAGACAAAGTGAAGGGACTGTCTGTTCAGTCACATGATTGTATGAAGACAATCAACAGACTCCTCATAATCCTAACCCAAACCCTTCTTCATTTACATTCCAGAAAATGTGTCTAATCTTCTGAACGGAATTGTCTTTGTGTCACAGAAAGAAGAACATTGAAATTGCAGTCGCAGTGTGTGTGTGTGTGTGTGTGTGTGTGTGTGTGTGTGTGTGTGTGTGTGTGTGTGTGTGTGTGTGTGTGTGTGTGTGTGTGTGTGTGTGTGTGTGTGTGTCTTTATGTATATGAGTGTATGTTACATGTTTAAGAAAAACAGTGAAAGGAAGCATAACACAATCCCACAGCCTATTAGGTTAATATCCATTTAATTGGAGCACCTGGGGATTAATTGATTAGTCAATCAATCGTCGCAATGGTGACAAATGGATGGCTGTATGAATGGAACTGAATGGAGACAGAATCTACGTCCCAAGTAACACCATATTCCCTGTATAGTGCACTTCTTTTGACCAGAGTTCTATTGGCCCTGGTCAGAAGTAGTGCACTACATAGGGAATACGGTGCCATTTGGGATGCAGCCCAAGGCAGGGCGTATGTAAATGGGAATGAATTAGTCTGGTTATGTTTCAGCTTCTCTTGTTTGGAGTGAAAACATTCCCTGAAGCCTGGGCCAGGTCAGGAGCCTCTCCTTCCACCACTGTGGTCAGATCCCATCGCTGTCAGACAGAATCATTTCACCTCATTACCTCTGACCATGTATAAATAGAAGGTCCTTCCACCTTCCAGCCTTTAACACTTAAATGCCTACAATTAACCTCTTGTGACTATAGGCCCTGTGTCCAATACACCACAGGAATAGCGAAGTAGCCTGGTTCTCCCCAAACTGCACCCAGCCCCTGAACACACACACACACACTAACACACAAAGGCGGACACTCAAACACACGTGTACACACACCCTGAAAAGCAACCACCCCCTACCATAAACAGACACACACACATACCCCGCTCCACCACCTCTGCTCATGTTCATTAGACAGCAATATATCATGTGTTGTGTTTTCCCTCCAGCACGATTTATTGGGTGACTGATACACTTTAGTATGTGTGCACTGAGCGGGTGTGAACCATGTCATGACAATCCCAGCATCATGCTTACGGCTTTCTCCCCAAAACACAAACACCACATGCATGTTATCCACGCCTTCTCATCCAAACTCTCCCATAAAAGAGCGTTCCATATCAAGGTATGGTTTTGTCTGAGACTGCAGCAACATGTCATGGTGTGGAAAAATAACCACAAAATCCTCAATGATATGGCTCCCAGAGGCCACCGTAGGCAGACGTTATTCATGGCAAGTATCCAGCTGATGGACTGTTCCATGGTTGATATAATGACTCTACTGGTAGAAAGATATACTGTTACTGTTTCCAACCAACCCTGTACCCTCCCTTTACCATACCTCAACCTCCTCTCCCTTGTACCAGAGCTTAGCATTGTGGGTCGAATGAGTACGTGGTACCAATAAGGTAAGTGCTGCCTATAGGTCTACACAATGGATCTATTGGAGGGTTGTGACGGGTTGGAGAGGAGGTTATGGTTTTTCTTCCCCTTCACTCAGGGTCCACTGGGTTTAAAGCAGAGCGGGTGAAGGGTGAGTTGTCCATCACCCGGCACCTTCTCATCCTCTCCCTGACTTCAAAACCTCAGACTAACCTGTCAGAACAACATTTTTAATAAACATATTGTCACCTTCCAGACTAGTTCTGAACCTAATACATGCCGTAAAAAAAATATGAACACGTTTTAGACATTATATCCGTAAATATGAATGTGTGTCCCTAGAAATCTCATGTCCCTCGAGAAAACGCTCAGGCCCCTTCATATTCTAGAAAGGCAGACATGTAGCTCTTTATAACGGCCCTGGGATTAACTCACCGACTTCCTCCCCATGGTAAATAACTCAGTGAAGTACTAGTTCTCCAAAAGGTGAAACTCACAATGGATTTCTCAGATATTCAACATGAAACCACAGCTTTCCTCACCTAGAGCACCCCCTATAATCACTGTGTCAGGGCCAGCGCTCTAAACACCTCAGACAAGTTATTTTTGGATGGGTACACCACTCCAGTGTCGACCGGGGGAGCGGGGGATCACCCGACGTGCTTAAACCGACTAATGCAAAATAAGGATATTTCACTAGACTGATGTCACAAAAAACTAATTTACAGTCAGTTGTGACAAGTAATAATTGCAGGTTTGGTCACTGAGCTGTGACCCATACGTCATGTTCTATGCCGTCAATCCAGTGACAAGAGAGGAAGCAAGCCCAATGCTAACAGGTATCTGCCCAAAGGAAGCTAGCTCAATGGTAGCATTCATGTTGATTTGGCCCAATGCTAACAATTATATACCCATAGGAAGCTACCCCAATGGTAACATGCATGTTGACCTAGCCCAATGCTAACATGTGTCTGTCCAGAAGAATCTAGCTCAATGCTAACAGGTATGTTGATCTGGACAAATGCAAACAGGCATGTTAACCTTCCCAGAGGAAGCTAGCCCAATGCTAACAGTTGTATTGATCTACCCTGAGGAAGCTAGCCCAATGCGAACAAATATATTGCTCTGCCCAGAGGAAGTTAGCCCAATGTTAACAGTTATATTGATCTGCCCAGAGGAACCTAGCCCAATGCTAACAGGTAGTTGATCTAGCCTATAACAGGCATGCAGAGGCAAGTTAGGGTCAGTGGGGAGAGGAACAGCCACTTCCCCTTTCTGTCCGATAAGGACCAGGTTGGGGGCTAAGGGCAGGGAGGTAGGGTGATGGGTTTCAGCACAGTAGCAATATCTATCAGTGTTAATCTAGACAGTGTATTTAGATTACATTGCAACAAAATATAATATGTATTTTCAACAACATTTTCAAAAGTCCTATAGTGTAGACAGTATAGTTTAAATTAAAATATTCACAAACCTCTTCTTATCTGTCTAGACTGTGGAATAGCATCAAAACGTCTTACTATGTGTCTAGACTGTGGAATAGCATCAACACGTCTTACTATGTGGCTAGACTGTGGAATAGCATCAAAACGTCTTACTATGTGTCTAGACTGTGGAATAGCATCAAAACGTCTTACTATGTGTCTAGACTGTGGAATAGCATCAAAACGTCTTACTATGTGGCTAGACTGTGGAATAGCATCAAAACGTCTTCTTATCTGATTAGACTGTGAAATAGCATCAAAACGTCTTACTATGTGGCTAGACTGTGGAATAGCATCAAAACGTCTTACTATGTGTCTAGACTGTGGAATAGCATCAAAACGTCTTACTATGTGGCTAGACTGTGGAATAGCATCAAAACGTCTTACTATGTGGCTAGACTGTGGAATAGCATCAACACGTCTTACACGTCTTACAACCCCTTGGGTTGTGCCGTGGCGGAGGTCTTTGTGGGCTATACTCAGCCTTGTCTCAGGATGGTAAGTTGGTGGTTGAAGATATCCCTCTAGTGTTGTGGGGGCTGTGCTTTGGCAAAGTGGGTGGGGTTATATCCTTCCTGTTTGGCCCTGTCCGGGGGTGTCCTCGGATGGGGCCACAGTGTCTCCTGACCCCTCCTGTCTCAGCCTCCAGTATTTATGCTGCAGTAGTTTATGTGTCGGGGGGCTAGGGTCAGTTTGTTATATCTGGAGTACTTCTCCTGTCCTATTCGGTGTCCTGTGTGAATCTAAGTGTGCGTTCTCTAATTCTCTCCTTCTCTCTTTCTCTCTCTCAGAGGACCTGAGCCCTAGGACCATGCCCCAGGACTACCTGACATGATGACTCCTTGCTGTCCCCAGTCCACCTGGCTGTGCTGCTGCTCCAGTTTCAACTGACCTGAGCCATAGGACCATGCCCCAGGAATACCTGACATGATGACTCCTTGCTGTCCCCAGTCCACCTGACTGTGCTGCTGCTCCAGTTTCAACTATTCTGCCTTATTATAATTCGACCATGCTGGTCATTTATGAACATTTGAACATCTTGACCATGTTTTGTTATAATCTCCACCCGGCACAGCCAGAAGAGGACTGGCCACCCCACATAGCCTGGTTCCTCTCTAGGTTTCTTCCTAGGTTTTGGCCTTTCTAGGGAGTTTTTCCTAGCCACCGTGCTTCTACACCTGCATTGCTTGCTGTTTGGGGTTTTAGGCTGGGTTTCTGTACAGCACTTTGAGATATCAGCTGATGTACGAAGGGCTATATAAATAAATTTGATTTGATTTGATTTGATTTATGTGGCTAGACTGTGGAATAGCATCAAAACGTCTTACTATGTGGCTATACTGTGGAATAGCATCAACACGTCTTACTATGTGGCTATACTGTGGAATAGCATCAAAACATCTTACTATGTGGCTAGACTGTGGAATAGCATCAAAACGTCTTACTATGTGGCTAGACTGTGGAATAGCATCAAAACGTCTTACTATGTGGCTAGACTGTGGAATAGCATCAAAACTTCTTACTATGTGGCTAGACTGTGGAATAGCATCAAAACGTCTTACTATGTGGCTAGACTGTGGAATAGCATCAAAACTTCTTACTATGTGGCTAGACTGTGGAATAGCATCAAAACGTCTTACTATGTGGCTAGACTGTGGAATAGCATCAAAACTTCTTACTATGTGGCTAGACTGTGGAATAGCATCAAAACTTCTTACTATGTGGCTAGACTGTGGAATAGCATCAAAACGTCTTACTATGTGGCTAGACTGTGGAATAGCACTGAGTGTTGAGGATAGATTTGCTGATACCTCAGCTTTCAAAATGTTTTATTTTTTTGTCTTTATATGTACAGACCACAGAGGTTTATTCAGTATATATTATCATGTAGCTACTGTATATTCTAGGTGTAAATAATCCAATAATCTCGGTTTAATTTTTCAATGTCAAGAAAGAAAATGTCCTCTCTCCCTCCATTCGTGTGTCCTCCTGGATAATGACATTACCATGTCTTACTGCGGTATTCAGCCTGAACAGAATGTTGGTTTGAACCTGGCTTTTAGGGCAGCAATGATTGAGAGAGAAGCTAAAATGGTGGAATATTTCACACTGTGTTGACACACTCCTACGGCTGGAGTCGTAACCCCGGTGAAGTTTCTCATGGTACGGTATCCATATTAGGACAGCCTCAGAATCACAAGGAGTTTGAGTTAGAGTCATTAGAACTTGTCAACTCCTTGTGAATGTTCAGTTTTCCTAATATGGACACCATACTACAGCATATTTAAAACCCATTAATAACCTGGAGCACATGTTTCTGATTGAGGTGTGTAGTGGACTTGTAATACAATGGATCAGAATGAAGACAAAATGTAAATGAATGGCACTTGCCCTTACTTGTACAGTATTCTGTTGGCCTACCATGAAGGTGTGTGTGATTTTATGTGACATTTGTTGACTTTTTTGACATATTGTATAACAATCCAATGCCTCTTGCAACTCATTGATCCTAACAGTATCGTAAACAGCCCTGCAGTCCATTGTATGGCGTTACATACATTACAGCAACACACCACAAAGTCATATACGAATTACAAACATAGTTTAGTTTATATCTAGGAGTTACTTCCCTCTGTCTTACAAGGGTTTTATATACCCTACCTCAGTTCACCTACCACCAGAACCTCATAGTACCCCACTCTGTCTTTACGACCCACTTTGTAACCCCCATAGTACCCCATTCTGTCTTACAAGGGTTTTATATACTCTACCTCAGTTCACCTACCACCAGAACCTCATAGTACCCCACTCTGTCTTTACAAGGGTTTTATATACTCTACCTCAGTTCACCTACCACCAGAACCTCATATTACCTCACTCTGTCTTTACGACCCACTTTGTAACCCCCATAGTACCCCATTCTGTCTTACAAGGGTTTTATATACTCTACCTCAGTTCACCTACCACCAGAACCTCATAGTACCCCACTCTGTCTTTACAAGGGTTTTATATACTCTACCTCAGTTCACCTACCACCAGAACCTCATAGTACCCCACTCTGTCTTTACAAGGGTTTTATATACTCTACCTCAGTTCACCTACCACCAGAACCTCATAGTACCCCACTCTGTCTTTACAATAGTTTTATATACTCTACCTCAGTTCACCTACCACCAGAACCTCATAGTACCCCACTCTGTCTTTACAAGGGTTTTATATACCCTACCTCAGTTCACCTACCACCAGAACCTCATAGTACCCCACTCTGTCTTTACAAGGGTTTTATATACTCTACCTCAGTTCACCTACCACCAGAACCTCATAGTACCCCACTTTGTCTTGTGTACATCTCACCTCCTCCATCTGTGGTGATGTTCTCCATGCAGACCAATTTGTTCTGACAGACCTAGCAGCACACAGACAAACCGACCGACAGGCCGGCAAAGCAATGTTCAACTGGAGGCGTGCGCTGAATTTGTTAGCATGTAATTACCATTGCTTACGACATGCAGTGATCTGACCTATGAAGTCACTTTGGCTTGTGTTAATTTTAGCCTAACTGCTCTCCGTCAGACCTATGGCTCGTTGAGTCCTTGTTGGGTGTAATTTGGCCACCGAGTGCGGCCTGAGCAATGACAGCAGCTAGTGCCGACTCTGCCTGACAGCCTCTCACAATCAGAGGCTGAGAATAAAAACATAAAGGGAAAGGGGGGAACCTAGTCAGTTGTACAACTGAACGCATTCAACTGACACGTGTCTTCTGCATTTAACCCAACCCCTCTGAATCACAGTTACAACTGCAGCCACCGCTGAGTCAACTGTCCAAACAGACTCCGCGTGAAGTCAAGCATGATAGGATATTGTTATACTGCAGTTATATGAACATTTTATGGTTCTGCGAGGCCAGCTGCTATGGAAGAAGCATGAGATTATACTGAACAAAAATATAAATGCAACTTGCAACAATTTATACAATTTTACTGAGTTACAATTTATGTAAGTAAATCAGTCCATGTAAAACTAATTAATTAGGCCCTAATCTATAGATTTCACATGACTGAGAATACAGACACCTTCAAAACAAGTAGGGGTGTGGTTCAGAAAACCAGTCAGTACCACTATTTGCCTCATGCAGCATGACACATTTTTTGAAATGCGTTATTTTACCAGGTAAGTTGACTGAGAACATGTTCCCATTTACAGCAACGACCTGGGGAATAGTTACAGGGGAGAGGAGGGGGATGAATGAGCCAATTGTAAACTGGGGATTATTAGGAGACCATGATGGTTTGAGGGCCAGATTGGGAATTTAGCCAGGATTAACACCCCTACTCTTACGATAAGTGCCATGGGATCTTTAATGACCTCAGAGAGGCAGGACACCCATTTAACGTCCCTTCCGAAAGACAATACCCTACACAGGGCAGAGTCCCCAATCACTGCCCTGGGGCATTGGGATATTTGTTTAGACCAGAGGAAAGAGTGCCTCCTACTGGCCCTCCAACACCACTTCCAGCAGCATCTGGTCTCCCCTCCAGGGACTGACCAGGACCAACCCTGCTTAACTTCAGAAGCAAGCCAGCTTCTGACATCTCCTTTGCATAGAGTTGATCAGGCTGTTGATTGTGGCCTGTGGAATGTTGTTCCACTCCTCTTCAATGGCTGTACGAATTTGTTGGATATTGGCGGGAACTGGAACACGCTGTCGTACATGTCGATCCAGAGCATCACAAACATACTCAATGGGTGACATGTCTGGTAAGTATGCAGGACATGGAAGAACTGGGACAGTTTCAGCTTCCAGGAATTGTGTACAGATCCATGCGACATGGGGCTGTGCATTATCATGCTGAAAAATGAGGTGATGGCGGTGGATGAATGGCGCGACAATAGGGCCTCAGGATCTTGTCATGTGATCTCCTTGCATTGAAATTGCCATTGATAAAATGCAATTTTGTTCATTGTCCGTAGCTTATGTTTGTCCATACCATAACCCCACTGCCACCATGGGGCACTCTATTCACAACGTTGACATCAGCAAACCACTCACCCTCACGAAGCCATACACACTGTCTGCCATCTGCCCGGTACAGTTGAAACTGGGATTCATCTGTGAAAAGCACGCTTCTCCTGTGTGCCAGTGACCATCAAAGGTGAACATTTGCCCACTGAAGTCGGTTACGACATGGAACTGCAGTCAGGTCAAAACCTTGGTGAGGATGAAAAGCACATGAGCTTCCCTGAGACGGTTTCTAACAGTTTGTGCAGAAATTCTTCAGTTGTACAAACCCACAGTTTCATCTGCTGTCCGGGAGGCTGATCTCAGACGACCCTGCAGGTGAAGAAGCTGGAGGTGGAGGTCCTGGGCTTGTGTGGTTAAACGTAGTCTGCGGTTGTTAGGCCGGTTGGACATACTGCTAAATTACTCTAAAACGACGTTGGTGGAGTCATATGGTAGAGAAATTAACATTAAATTCTCTGGCAACAGCTCTGGTGGAGATTCCTGCAGTCAGCATGCCAATTGCACTCTGTCAAAACTTGAGACAACTGTGGCATTGTATTGTGTGACAAAACTGCACATGTTAGAGTGGCCTTTCATTGTCCCCGGCACAAGGTGCACCTGTGTAATGATCATGCTGTTTAATCAAGTTCTTGATATGCCACACCAGTCAGGTGGATGGATTATCATGGCAAATTAGAAAAGATGTGCAAAATAATTGAGAGAGGTAAGCTTTTTGTTCGTGTGGAACATTTCTGGGATCTTTTATTTCAGCTCATGAAACATGGGACCAACACTTTACATGTTGCATGTATATATTTTTTTCAGAATAGTTTGTTGGCTTTGATCAATATACCCATTAAAATGAATATAATGAACTTAGAGTTTGTAAGGCTTTACAGCCAAGTCACCATATTGTAGGGTCACATTCTCAATTACAAACAAAAACAGAAGAGCATATTAAACTGAGACAGCACCAACTGCACTGCTCACCTCTCATTACATACAAATGCTTTAGTTTCTATTTCTATTTTATAAAGACATAATGTAGTTTGAAGGATTGTCTTAAGACCTTTAGGGCATTCTAGCCAAGCTGACCATGTCTCTCTCTGACACTAAACTTCAGAGCCAATGAATGACTTTCCACCTGGCCACCTTGACCCCGATCAACAGCCCTGCACCCCTCACTGCAATTTGCCCAAGCCTCCCCCATTTCTCCCCCAAATCCAGATAGCTGATGTTCTGAAAAAGCTGCAAAATCTGGACCCCTACAAATCAGTAGGGCTAGACAATCTGGACCCTCTCTTCCTAAAATTATCCTCCAAAATTGTTGCAACCCCTATTACTAGCTTGTTCAACCTCTCTTTTGTATCATCTGAGATCCCCAAAGATTGGAAAGCTACCGCGGTCATCCCCCTCTTCAAAGTGGAAGACACTCTAGACCCAAACTGCTATCTACCTATATCTATCCTACCCTGCCCTACTAAGTTCTTCGAAAGCCAAGTTAACAAACAGATCACCGACCATTTCGAATCCCACCGTACCTTCTCCGCTATGCAATCTGGTTTCCGAGTTGGTCATGGGTGCACCTCAGCCATGCTCAAGGTCCTAAACGATATCATAACCGCCATCGATAAGAGACAATAATGCTGTATTCATCGACCTGGCCAAGGCTTTCTTATCGGCAGACTCAACAGCCTTGGTTCCTCAAATGACTGCCTAGCCTGTTTCACCAACTACTTCTCTGACAGAGTTCAGTGTGTGAAATCGGAGGGCCTGTTGTCCGGACCTCTGGCAGTCTCTATGGGGGTGCCACAGGGTTCAATCCTTGGGCCAACTACTTTCTCTGTACACATCAATGATGTTGCTCTTGCTGCTGGTGATTCTCTGATCCACCTCTACGCAGACGACACCATTCTGTATACTTCTGGCCCTTCTTTTGACACTGTGTTAACTAACCTCCAGACTCTCCTTCCGTGGCCTCCAACTGCTCTTAAATGCAAGCCAAACTAAGTGCATGCTCTTCAATCGATAGCTGCACACACCTACCCACCCGTCCAGCATCACTACTCTGGACAGTTCTGAATTTGAATATTTGGACAACTACAAATACCTAGGTGTCTGATTAGACTGTAAACTCTCCTTCCAGACTCACATTAAGCATCTCCAATCCAAAATTAAACCTAGAATCGGCTTCCTATTTCACAACGAAGCATCCTTCACTCATGATGCCAAACATACCATCGTAAAACTGACTATCCTACCAATCCTGGACTTCGGCGATGTAATTTACAAAATAGCCTCCAACACTCAACAAATTGGATGCAGTCTATCACAGTGCCATCCGTTTTGTCACCAAAGCCCAATATACTACCCACCACTTCGACCTGTATGCTCTCGTTGGCTGGCCCTCGCTTCATATCCGTTGCCAAACCCACTGGCTCCAGGTCATCTATAAGTCGTTGCTAGGTAAAGCCCCGCCTTATCTCAGCTCACTGGTCACCATAGCAGCACCCATCCGCAGCAAGCGCTCCAGCAGGTATATTTAACATGTCACCCCTAAAGCCAATTCCTCCTTTGGCCGCCTTTCCTTCCAGTTATCTGCTGCCAATGACTGGAACAAACTGCAAAAATCACTGAAGCTGGAGACTCATATCTCCCTCACTAGCTTTAAGCACCAGCTGTCAGAGCAGTTCACAGATCACTGCACCTGTACATAGCCCATCTGTAAACAGCCCATCCAACTACCTCATCCCCATATTGTTATTTATTTTATGTATTTTGCTCCTTTGCACCCCAGTACCGCTACTTGCACACTCATCTTCTACACATCTATCACCCCAGTGTTTAATTTGCCATACTGTAACAATTTTGCCACTCTGGCCTATTTATTGCCTCACCCCCTTTATCCTACCTCAATTGCACACACTGTATATATACCTTCTCTATTGTATTATTGACTGCATGTTTGTTTATTCCATGTGTTATCTGTGTTGTTGGTTGTGTCGCACTGCTTTGCTTTATCTTGGCATGGTCGCAGTTGTAAATCATGACTCAACTGGCCTACCTGGTTAAATAAAGGTGAAATATTTTTTGTAATATTTTTTTAAATATTTTTTTAAATGACCAAGTCTTCTCTCATAATGGCCTGTTAACAACAGCAGTCTTACTGTATCCAGTACTCATCATGTAGTACTCTTCACTCCCTATACCTCAGACATGCTAGGGGCTATTAGGGGAGATATTAGCTTAATGTCTCCACTCACTGGGATGTGGGTGATTTAGACGCGTTTTAAGGAAGCACGTAATCGTTACAGTATTCAGCATTCGCCCTGTAAAAATAAAAGGATATGGTTTCTGGACTAGTGACAGTCTCTCACATTATAAGTGCTGTAAATGTGTCATCGGGCTGAGGCCTGTGGCCTGTGGCCTTGAGTGATAGCTTACCTGGCCTGATGGAAATGAACTGTGATGTAGCGCAGTGTCCACACAACCTTTTAGTTTATATATTTAGCCTTCTGATTATAGTTTGCATAATCAGGAGCTCTTTTCGTCTTCAACTCTCACTCCCTACCATAGCACGCGTTCCTGTTGACGTTGTGGTTTCCATAATTGGACTCTGGCTCCAGGTGGTTCTGGTTTCCATAGAGACATGTGGCCCTTATCTGCTACTGGTTTTTACGAACTAAAACAATGAGCTCTTTCACTTTCTCCTCTCTCTCTCTCTCCTTGCTTTTACACAACCCTTCCCCTCTGTAGTGAAGAGGTTGTACGCATATACGTTTTACTCCTAGTGATATGATTTATATGTAAATAAAATAGTACCCTTGTAACATATTTGACGGTATTGTGTCAATATTGTAACTCTTCAAGCTATTGTATATTTGTTTGAATTTTAATAACTCAAAAAGAAAGGGGAATGTGGTTGCTTATTGTTTCTCCAGATGAATTACTTATTTCAGAACAACATGTACATTTGTACTCTGAATGGATTACTGTACATTTTACAGTAACTTACTTGCCACTAGCTGCCTGTCAGTACCTCTAATATCAGATGAATCTCTTGACTTTTTCAGACATAGTCTTTCTCACATGTTGATTTTACTGAATGACTGCAGGCCATTGCTTGGCCAGGTCCTACTGTAACAAGTACAAGACGCCTCAGACTCATTTCCTTAATAAAAAAATAACTTTGGAAAATCAAATAGCTTTTTTTCTCTACAATAATTTCACTCTGTCATTTCCTGCCAGTTGAAGGGAAGAGGTTTCCCGAGAGAGTCTAATCACTGTGAGAGGTGTGTAAATGTGTGTGTGCATGTGTGTGTGTACGTGCATATGCATGTGAGCATGTACACACTCCCTGATGGATGGGGCATGACTCGTATTCCCTGTACTCACCCTACTCCTACAACACATTTGTCTTTAGTCTAACTCCTTGGTCAGGGCATTTGTTCAACACTCAGAACGTCATTATTAACTTAACAGGAGAGACAGAAGACTTTTCCCCTGCAAGTCATAAAGTCATTCCAGAAAAAAGCTCCACTTCTACTAGAGCAGTTGATGTCTAACACTTTGCTCCAGGCTGAAACAGAGGTATCAAATCTGAGCTTGAGTGTTGAAAGTTTTAGTCCAGAAGAAGACTCCAGCAGATGTATTGCCGTCTCCTCTCTCCTTGTACTGGAAGACAGCCAGCTAGCTCTGGTTCATGCTATGTCCATGTGAGTATCATTCATCTTTTGAAGAGGACTGATACAAGTCCAGCTGACACTGAGACTGTCCTAATATGGACACTGTGAAGGAGATGTAACTACAGTCTAAAGTCCATTGTGTGTATTGGACATATTGTATGGATTTCAGGCTAGAATCCTAGACATAACTGATAAACCAGATATGTTAATTTCCTACTGTCAGCTTGAAGGGAATTCCTGGCCTCTTCAAAAGCATCCTGCTGTTTCAGAAAAAAAATCTACCATTGACCTTGGCTCAGATCTTCTCCCCAGCTCCCATTCTCTACCTAAACCTCTACCATTAAGTCATTCTCTACCTAAACCTCTACCTTTAAGTCATTCTCTACCTAAACCTCTACCTTTAAGTCATTCTCTACCTAAACCTCTACCTTTAAGTCATTCTCTACCTAACCCTCTACCTTTAAGTCATTCTCTACCTAACCTCTACCATTAAAAGTAATTCCCTACCTAACCCTCTACCTTTAAGTCATTCTCTACCTAAACCTCTACCATTAAGTCATTTTCTACCTAAACATCTACCATTAAGTCATTTTCTACCTAAACCTCTACCATTAAGTCATTCTCTACCTAACCCTCTACCTTTAAGTCATTCTCTACCTAAACCTCTACCTTTAAGTCATTCTCTACCTAAACCTCTACCTTTAAGTCATTCTCTACCTAACCCTCTACCTTTAAGTAATTCTCTACCTAAACCTCTACCTTTAAGTCATTCTCTACCTAAACCTCTACCTTTAAGTCATTCTCTACCTAAACCTCTACCTTTAAGTCATTCTCTACCTAACCCTCTACCATTAAAGGTAATTCCCTACCTAACCTCTACCATTAAAAGTAATTCCCTACCTAACCTCTACCATTAAAAGTAATCCCCTACCTAAACCTAAACAATATTCAGTTGACAAACAAGGACATGCTGAAAGGCACATGACCTGAAATAGAAAAGGCAGACAAATGGAATCTTAAATGTCAGTAATTTATGTTGCATTTGAATAGACCAGTTACCAAAACTACAGGTTGATTGATTCTCTCAATTTGTTATTCTAGACATGGATCCACTTTTCTTAACCTTGAACTTGCAGGATAATTTATCTTCTCTTGCCCTCCCTCTCTCCCCTCTTCTCTCTCTCTGATTGTACTTTCCCCCCTTTCAGTTACCAAACATCCCAACCTGTCGCTGCATGTCTACTTGCCTGTAGTCACAGTATTTCGAGGGCCCTTAGTTACATATGACCAAATTAACAGTTCAGTAGCCCGAAGGAGGTCTAGAGAAAGTAGTGCTTCTTTGTCAAGAACTTGCTGATGTCAAACGAAATCAATTCACAGGGTGAACATCTTATTCAATTTACAAACAGTCTGTCCCTCTTAGGCCCCCCAGGGAAGCTCATAAACAGGGTCAATAGTTCACACACTTGTCATACCTCTCTGGGTTTTGCCACATGGTCTGGAGACTACTGTAGCTTAGTTGGAGGGTACAGGCAGGTGGAGGAGCTCACTTTCTGCATGTTCTGCATGTTCTGTTTGCAGCCTTTTTGAGTACTGCAGTGGTTATTGTTTGTCACTTGAATGATGTTAAAACCAACTTGTTTATGTGTTGTGCTTTGTGATGTGCCACACCATGTCTAACGTCCCTTCAAAACACTGTTTTTAAATACTGACAAACTTCGAGTTAGTCAGCTATTGATCTAAAACAGGTGTGCCTGTCAGGGTCAGTGTCATATTTACACCAGTGGCATTCTGGGAAGTAGAATGTCAGTTGCATTGAATTTCTCTCCACTTCCTGTGTCAGCTTGAAGTAGTGAGTGAGGAGAGGTGCTCCCTAACAGTCGAACAGTAGACAGGAGATCTAGAATGCAGGGAGGAGGAGGTTACAGGGGGTATTTGAACGATTGGCATTTAACGGAGGCAAAGACCTCTTTAGTTTAGTCATTCTGTTCTCTAATCTAGGGATCCACAGAGACTCGAGGGAGGTGGACTCCATGCTTGCCAGGGTATTGTATATTTGCGCAGCGAGCGGTTTGCAGAAAGACATCCTTGTGAAGGCCACCGGCAACACTCTCGCAGGGCACTCAGGGTGCTGACACGTCATGTCTGTCATCTCCAACATAGCTGTCAACGCCAAATGACAGTTTCTGGACTTGTTGACCAACTGGTCTCGTCCAGTCCCAACATCGTTGTACGGCTTTGTCTCGTAGTCTACTGAGCTCCCATACACATCACTGCTGTTGTCCATTATCCGCACACAGAAGTCTTTCTACACAGCCACATTGACACAAACTCTGAGAGTGATTGCATTTTGTGAGCACTGTTTAATGCATACTACCTCTAGGGAGAATAATCAAATAAATGCAAAGGGTTTGTACACAGACTCTTGCAAAGGAAGTTTGTGTGTGCGTTCAACCCCATTATGGAATATTTGGCAGTGCAACGTTCCCTGGAAAAGGTACAGCCATTACAGTATATTAGCCAGAGAACAGGTATTATGTTAGCCAGAAAACAGGTATTATGTTAGCCAGATAACAGGTATTATGTTAGCCAGAAAACAGGTATTATGTTAGCTAGATAACAGGTATTATGTTAGCCAGATAACAGGTATTATGTTAGCCTGAAAACATGTATTATGTTAGCCAGAGAACAGGTATTATGTTAGGCAGAGAACAGGTATTATGTTAGCCTGAAAACAGGCATTATGTTAGCCAGATTACAGGCATTATGTTAGCCAGATAACAGGTATTATGTTAGCCAGATAACAGGTATTATGTTAGCCAGAGAACAGGTATTATGTTAGGCAGAGAACAGGTATTATGTTAGCCAGACAACAAGTATTATGTTAGCCAGAGAACAGGTATTATGTTAGCCTGAAAACAGGCATTATGTTAGCCAGATTACAGGCATTATGTTAGCCAGATAACAGGTATTACGTTAGCCAGATAACAGGTATTATGTTAGCCAGAGAACAGGTATTATGTTAGGCAGAGAACAGGTATTATGTTAGCCAGACAACAGGTATTATGTTAGCCAGAAAACAGGTATTATGTTAGCCAGAAAACAGGTATTATGTTAGCCAGAAAACAGGTATTATGTTAGCCTGAAAACAGGTATTATGTTAGCCTGAAAACAGGTATTATGTTAGCCAGAGAACAGGTATTATGTTAGCCAGATAACAGGTATTATGTTAGCCAGAGAACAGGTATTATGTTAGCCTGAAAACAGGCATTATGTTAGCCAGATTACAGGCATTATGTTAGCCAGATAACAGGTATTATGTTAGCCAGATAACAGGTATTATGTTAGCCAGAGAACAGGTATTATGTTAGCCAGATAACAGGTATTATGTTAGCCAGATAACAGGTATTATGTTAGCCAGATAACAGGCATTATGTTAGCCAGATAAC
>NW_027260898.1:0-77500 GCF_045791955.1 Oncorhynchus clarkii lewisi
CACCTACATGTACATCAAATCAGTGATATCAATGCTAGAAAATGGTACTAATCCACACCATGCACCATCAGCTTCTCCTACACACAGCCTAGTGCATATATGTTCAAAATAGCCACACACTGCGAAGGATTCCTTTACTGGCTCAGGGAACTCAAACTGGCCATCTTTAACAACAGTGATGTACCTTTTTCAATGATTCTATAACGCCTCACCCACTCTTCCTCCTATTCTTCTGTACGTCACAATTCCACTCAACTCTTAAATATACACTACATGACCATAAGTATGTGGACACCTGCTCGTCGAACATCTCATTCCAAAATCATGGGCATTAATATGGAGTTGGTCCCCCCTTTGCTGCTATGACAGCCCCCACTCTTCTGGGAACACTTTCCACTAGACGTTGGAACATTGCTGCGGGGACTTGCTTCCGTTCAGCCATGAGCATTAGTGAGGTTGGACACTGATGTTGGCGTTTCAATTCATCCCATAGGTGTTTGATGGAGTTGAGGTCAGGGCTCTGTGCAGGCCAGTCAAGTTCTTCCACACTGATCTCGACAAACCATTTCTGTATGGACCTCGCTTTGTGCACGTGGGCATTGTCATGCTGAAACAGGAAAGGGCCTTCCCCAAACTGTTGCCACAAAGTTGGAAGCATAGAATCATCTAGAATGTCATTGTAGGCTGTAGCGTTAACATTTCCCTTTACTGGAACTAAGGGGCCTAGCACAAACCATGAGAAACAGCCCCAGACCATTATTCCTCATTTACAGTTGGCACTGTGCATTGGGACAGGTTGCGTTCTCCTGGCATCCGCTAAACCCAGCTTCGTCCGTCGGACTGCCAGATGGTGAGGCGTGAATCATCACTCCAGAGAACGCTTTTCTACTGCTCCAGAGTCCAATGGCGGTGAGCTTTATGCCACTCCAGCCAACTCTTGGCATTGCGCATGGTGATCTTAGGCTTGTGTGCGGCTGCTTGGCCATGGAAACCCATTTCATGAAGCTCCCGACAAACAGTTGTTGTGCTGATGTTGCTTCCAGAGGCAGTTTGGAACTTGGTAGTGAGTGTTGCAACTGAGAACAGACGATTTTTAAGCACATCGCGCTTAGGCTTGTGTGGCCTACCACTTCGCACCTGAGCCGTTTTGCTCCTAGACGTTGCTACTTCACAATAACAGCACTTATGGGGCAGCTCTGACTTGTTGGAAAGGTGGCATCCTATGACGGTGCCACATTGAAAGTCACTGAGCTCTTCAGCAAGGCCATTCTTCTGTCAATGTTTGTTTATGGAGATTGCATGGCTGTGTGCTCTATTTTCGGCAACGGGTATGGCTGAAATTGCCAAATCCAGTCATTTGAAGGGGGGTCGGCATACTTTTGTATTTATAGTGTATGTAGCAGCATTAGCTCCTCTGCCCCCATGTTTAACACCCTCTGGTGATTACAGGCTGTCAGAGGGGCAGAGAGTAGCTGTAGCCATGTGTAGTGTAGTGGTGTAGTCTTAGAGATGGCTGAGACGGACTGAGTGGACTTGGTGTTGGAGTCTAGAGGAGACCAGCGGTAGGAGTACAGCTCAGTCACTCTGCCAGTGGAGCTGAGAGACAGAGAGAGAACACCCCCATTTGTAAACCTGAAAAAATGAGCTCAGCTGGAGAGGAGAGAGAGAGAAAAGAGAGATGGAGGAGAGAAGAGCAGACAGAGAAAGAGCTGGATTTCGAGAGCAGGGCAGAGATGGAGGAGAGGAGAGAGAAAGCAGAGGACTTAGAGGGGGCTTAGAAGGAGGTTGTGTAGCAGGACATTATTTCCCAGGTGACTGGAGGCTGATGCTCCAAATGAGTGTCCAGTGCTGGTGGTGTCAGGGCATTAGTGTAAATTATGGCTTGGACAAATGTGGAGGAGAGAGAGAGGACTGAATAAATATGTCAGCTCCACGGCCAGGGATATGGCTTTTATCGTTATTATGAACATCTTTCTTTCTGACAGTTCCTGTTAGTAGTTTAATGTCAGGCTCTTTGCTCTTAGAGCTTGGTGTTTCAACTATTTTGTTAGATTGAGTTAATTGATATAACGGTAGCTCCAAACGTTTTGGAACACTGACAATTATTTTGTTGTTTTGGATCTGTACTCCAGCACTTTGGAGTCGAAATGATGCAATGACTATGATGTTGAAGTGCAGACTGTCAGCTTTAATTTTAGGGTATTTTCATGCATATCGGGTGAACCGTTAAGAAATTACAACACTTTTTGTAAATAGTCCCCTCATTTTAGAGGACCAAAAGTTTTGGGACAAATTCACTTATGTGTATTAAAGTAGTCAAAAGTGTAGTATTTGGTCAAATATATAAGTTACAGTGGCATAAATATCATACCTCCCCCACAAAAATGCTAATTACTTGGGGTAGGATATTTGTGTGTCTGTAACTTTCTCACTCATAATTATTCACGATTAATTCAGGGCTATCCATAACCATGGTAGCATCCACATTAATGTAGAAGTGTTTAGAAACATATTCTATTCTTATTTACAATAAAAGTGACTCAAAAATGAGTTATTTATTATTAATTCCTTTTGGGCACAAAATAATCAGAAACAACCCAAACAAACAGCAAATGTATCCAACAAGTTTGTAGCGTCACAAGCTTGATTTAATCATTGCGTGCTATGAATATCAAATACTTAACTTTTGACTACTTTAATACACATATAAGTGCATTTGTCCCAATACGTTTGGTCCCCTAAAGTGGGGGGACTATGTAAAAAAAAAAAAAGTGTCGTAATTTCTAAACAAAAATGATGAAAATACCCTCATATTAAAACTTACAGTCTGTACTTTAACCTCATAGTCTTTAAACTCACTGTTAGGGTTGCACATTTTGGGGAATATTCAGAGGTGGAAACTTTCCGTGGGAATTAACGGGAATATATGCAAATTAATATTAATATCATAAAATGTAGATAATTAATTAGGGGTGTGCCCTGTATCTGGGTGCTGGTGTAGGAGAGAGAGAGAGAGAGGGAGGGGTGTGCCCTGTATCTGGGTGCTGGTGTAGGAGAGAGAGGGAGAGAGGGAGGGGTGTGCCCTGTATCTGGGTGCTGGTGTAGGAGAGAGAGAGGGAGGGGTGTGCCCTGTATCTGGGTGCTGGTGTAGGAGAGAGAGAGAGAGAGGGAGGGGTGTGCCCTGTATCTGGGTGCTGGTGTAGGAGAGAGAGGGAGAGAGGGAGGGGTGTGCCCTGTATCTGGGTGCTGGTGTAGGAGAGAGAGAGGGAGGGGTGTGCCCTGTATCTGGGTGCTGGTGTAGGAGAGAGAGAGAGGGAGGGGTGTGCCCTGTATCTGGGTGCTGGTGTAGGAGAGAGAGAGAGGGAGGGGTGTGCCCTGTATCTGGGTGCTGGTGTAGGAGAGAGAGAGAGGGAGGGGTGTGCCCTGTATCTGGGTGCTGGTGTAGGAGAGAGAGAGGGAGGGAGGGGTGTGCCCTGTATCTGGGTGCTGGTGTAGGAGAGAGAGAGGGAGGGAGGGGTGTGCCCTGTATCTGGGTGCTGGTGTAGGAGAGAGAGAGGGAGGGAGGGGTGTGCCCTGTATCTGGGTGCTGGTGTAGGAGAGAGAGAGAGGGAGGGAGGGGTGTGCCCTGTATCTGGGTGCTGGTGTAGGAGAGAGAGAGAGGGAGGGAGGGGTGTGCCCTGTATCTGGGTGCTGGTGTAGGAGAGAGAGAGGGAGGGAGGGGTGTGCCCTGTATCTGGGTGCTGGTGTAGGAGAGAGAGAGGGAGGGAGGGGTGTGCCCTGTATCTGGGTGCTGGTGTAGGAGAGAGAGGGGGAGGGAGGGGTGTGCCCTGTATCTGGGTGCTGGTGTAGGAGAGAGAGAGAGGGAGGGGTGTGCCCTGTATCTGGGTGCTGGTGTAGGAGAGAGAGAGGGAGGGGTGTGCCCTGTATCTGGGTGCTGGTGTAGGAGAGAGAGAGAGAGGGAGGGGTGTGCCCTGTATCTGGGTGCTGGTGTAGGAGAGAGAGGGGGAGGGAGGGGTGTGCCCTGTATCTGGGTGCTGGTGTAGGAGAGAGAGAGAGGGAGGGAGGGGTGTGCCCTGTATCTGGGTGCTGGTGTAGGAGAGAGAGAGGGAGGGAGGGGTGTGCCCTGTATCTGGGTGCTGGTGTAGGAGAGAGAGAGGGAGGGAGGGGTGTGCCCTGTATCTGGGTGCTGGTGTAGGAGAGAGAGAGGGAGGGAGGGGTGTGCCCTGTATCTGGGTGCTGGTGTAGGAGAGAGAGAGAGGGAGGGAGGGGTGTGCCCTGTATCTGGGTGCTGGTGTAGGAGAGAGAGAGGGAGGGAGGGGTGTGCCCTGTATCTGGGTGCTGGTGTAGGAGAGAGAGAGGGAGGGAGGGGTGTGCCCTGTATCTGGGTGCTGGTGTAGGAGAGAGAGGGGGAGGGAGGGGTGTGCCCTGTATCTGGGTGCTGGTGTAGGAGAGAGAGAGAGGGAGGGGTGTGCCCTGTATCTGGGTGCTGGTGTAGGAGAGAGAGAGGGAGGGGTGTGCCCTGTATCTGGGTGCTGGTGTAGGAGAGAGAGAGAGGGAGGGGTGTGCCCTGTATCTGGGTGCTGGTGTAGGAGAGAGAGGGGGAGGGAGGGGTGTGCCCTGTATCTGGGTGCTGGTGTAGGAGAGAGAGAGAGGGAGGGGTGTGCCCTGTATCTGGGTGCTGGTGTAGGAGAGAGAGAGGGAGGGAGGGGTGTGCCCTGTATCTGGGTGCTGGTGTAGGAGAGAGAGAGGGAGGGGTGTGCCCTGTATCTGGGTGCTGGTGTAGGAGAGAGAGAGAGAGGGAGGGGTGTGCCCTGTATCTGGGTGCTGGTGTAGGAGAGAGAGAGAGGGAGGGGTGTGCCCTGTATCTGGGTGGTGGTGTAGGAGAGAGAGAGGGAGGGGTGTGCCCTGTATCTGGGTGCTGGTGTAGGAGAGAGAGAGGGAGGGGTGTGCCCTGTATCTGGGTGCTGGTGTAGGAGAGAGAGAGAGAGGGAGGGGTGTGCCCTGTATCTGGGTGCTGGTGTAGGAGAGAGAGAGAGAGAGAGGGAGGGGTGTGCCCTGTATCTGGGTGCTGGTGTAGGAGAGAGAGAGAGAGGGAGGGGTGTGCCCTGTATCTGGGTGCTGGTGTAGGAGAGAGAGAGGGAGGGAGGGGTGTGCCCTGTATCTGGGTGCTGGTGTAGGAGAGAGAGAGGGAGGGGTGTGCCCTGTATCTGGGTGCTGGTGTAGGAGAGAGAGGGAGAGGGAGGGGTGTGCCCTGTATCTGGGTGCTGGTGTAGGAGAGAGAGAGAGAGGGAGGGGTGTGCCCTGTATCTGGGTGCTGGTGTAGGAGAGAGAGAGGGAGGGGTGTGCCCTGTATCTGGGTGCTGGTGTAGGAGAGAGAGAGGGAGGGGTGTGCCCTGTATCTGGGTGCTGGTGTAGAGAGAGAGAGAGAGGGAGGGGTGTGCCCTGTATCTGGGTGCTGGTGTAGAGAGAGAGAGAGGGAGGGGTGTGCCCTGTATCTGGGTGCTGGTGTAGGAGAGAGAGAGAGGGAGGGGTGTGCCCTGTATCTGGGTGCTGGTGTAGGAGAGAGAGAGGGAGGGGTGTGCCCTGTATCTGGGTGCTGGTGTAGGAGAGAGAGAGGGAGGGGTGTGCCCTGTATCTGGGTGCTGGTGTAGGAGAGAGAGAGAGGGAGGGAGGGGTGTGCCCTGTATCTGGGTGCTGGTGTAGGAGAGAGAGAGAGGGAGGGGTGTGCCCTGTATCTGGGTGCTGGTGTAGGAGAGAGAGAGAGGGAGGGGTGTGCCCTGTATCTGGGTGCTGGTGTAGGAGAGAGAGAGAGGGTGGGGTGTGCCCTGTTTCTGGGTGGTTGTGTAGGAGAGAGAGAGAGAGAGGGAGGGGTGTGCCCTGTATCTGGGTGCTGGTGTAGGAGAGAGAGAGGGAGGGGTGTGCCCTGTATCTGGGTGCTGGTGTAGGAGAGAGAGAGAGAGGGAGGGGTGTGCCCTGTATCTGGGTGCTGGTGTAGGAGAGAGAGAGAGGGAGGGGTGTGCCCTGTATCTGGGTGCTGGTGTAGGAGAGAGAGAGAGGGAGGGGTGTGCCCTGTATCTGGGTGCTGGTGTAGGAGAGAGAGGAGGGAGGGGTGTGCCCTGTATCTGGGTGCTGGTGTAGAGAGAGAGGGAGGGGTGTGCCCTGTATCTGGGTGCTGGTGTAGGAGAGAGAGAGAGGGAGGGGTGTGCCCTGTATCTGGGTGCTGGTGTAGGAGAGAGAGAGGGAGGGGTGTGCCCTGTATCTGGGTGCTGGTGTAGGAGAGAGAGAGAGGGAGGGGTGTGCCCTGTATCTGGGTGCTGGTGTAGGAGAGAGAGAGAGGGAGGGGTGTGCCCTGTATCTGGGTGCTGGTGTAGGAGAGAGAGAGAGAGAGGGAGGGGTGTGCCCTGTATCTGGGTGCTGGTGTAGGAGAGAGAGAGAGAGGGAGGGGTGTGCCCTGTATCTGGGTGCTGGTGTAGGAGAGAGAGAGAGAGAGGGAGGGGTGTGCCCTGTATCTGGGTGCTGGTGTAGGAGAGAGAGAGAGAGAGGGAGGGGTGTGCCCTGTATCTGGGTGCTGGTGTAGGAGAGAGAGAGAGGGAGGGGTGTGCCCTGTATCTGGGTGCTGGTGTAGGAGAGAGAGAGGGAGGGGTGTGCCCTGTATCTGGGTGCTGGTGTAGGAGAGAGAGAGAGGGAGGGGTGTGCCCTGTATCTGGGTGCTGGTGTAGGAGAGAGAGAGAGGGAGGGGTGTGCCCTGTATCTGGGTGCTGGTGTAGGAGAGAGAGAGGGAGGGGTGTGCCCTGTATCTGGGTGCTGGTGTAGGAGAGAGAGAGAGGGAGGGAGGGGTGTGCCCTGTATCTGGGTGCTGGTGTAGGAGAGAGAGAGAGGGAGGGGTGTGCCCTGTATCTGGGTGCTGGTGTAGGAGAGAGAGAGAGGGAGGGGTGTGCCCTGTATCTGGGTGCTGGTGTAGAGAGAGAGAGGGAGGGGTGTGCCCTGTATCTGGGTGCTGGTGTAGGATCTGGGTGCTGGTGAGAGAGAGAGAGGGGTGTGCCCTGTATCTGGGTGCTGGTGTAGGAGAGAGAGAGAGAGGGAGGGGTGTGCCCTGTATCTGGGTGCTGGTGTAGGAGAGAGAGAGGGAGGGGTGTGCCCTGTATCTGGGTGCTGGTGTAGGAGAGAGAGAGAGAGGGAGGGGTGTGCCCTGTATCTGGGTGCTGGTGTAGGAGAGAGAGGGGGAGGGGTGTGCCCTGTATCTGGGTGCTGGTGTAGGAGAGAGAGAGAGGGAGGGGTGTGCCCTGTATCTGGGTGCTGGTGTAGGAGAGAGAGAGAGGGAGGGGTGGGCCCTGTATCTGGGTGCTGGTGTAGGAGAGAGGAGGGAGGGGTGTGCCCTGTATCTGGGTGCTGGTGTAGGAGAGAGAGAGGGAGGGAGGGGTGTGCCCTGTATCTGGGTGCTGGTGTAGGAGAGAGAGGGGGAGGGAGGGGTGTGCCCTGTATCTGGGTGCTGGTGTAGGAGAGAGAGAGGGAGGGAGGGGTGTGCCCTGTATCTGGGTGCTGGTGTAGGAGAGAGAGAGAGGGAGGGGTGTGCCCTGTATCTGGGTGCTGGTGTAGGAGAGAGAGGGGGAGGGAGGGGTGTGCCCTGTATCTGGGTGCTGGTGTAGGAGAGAGAGAGGGAGGGAGGGGTGTGCCCTGTATCTGGGTGCTGGTGTAGGAGAGAGAGAGAGAGAGGGAGGGGTGTGCCCTGTATCTGGGTGCTGGTGTAGGAGAGAGAGAGAGAGAGGGAGGGGTGTGCCCTGTATCTGGGTGCTGGTGTAGAGAGAGAGAGAGAGAGGGAGGGGTGTGCCCTGTATCTGGGTGCTGGTGTAGGAGAGAGAGAGGGAGGGAGGGGTGTGCCCTGTATCTGGGTGCTGGTGTAGGAGAGAGAGAGAGAGAGGGAGGGGTGTGCCCTGTATCTGGGTGCTGGTGTAGGAGAGAGAGAGAGAGAGGGAGGGGTGTGCCCTGTATCTGGGTGCTGGTGTAGGAGAGAGAGAGGGAGGGGTGTGCCCTGTATCTGGGTGCTGGTGTAGGAGAGAGAGAGGGAGGGGTGTGCCCTGTATCTGGGTGCTGGTGTAGGAGAGAGAGAGGGAGGGGTGTGCCCTGTATCTGGGTGCTGGTGTAGGAGAGAGAGAGGGAGGGGTGTGCCCTGTATCTGGGTGCTGGTGTAGGAGAGAGAGAGAGAGGGGTGTGCCCTGTATCTGGGTGCTGGTGTAGGAGAGAGAGAGAGAGGGAGGGGTGTGCCCTGTATCTGGGTGCTGGTGTAGGAGAGAGAGAGGGAGGGGTGTGCCCTGTATCTGGGTGCTGGTGTAGGAGAGAGAGAGAGAGGGAGGGGTGTGCCCTGTATCTGGGTGCTGGTGTAGGAGAGAGAGGGGGAGGGGTGTGCCCTGTATCTGGGTGCTGGTGTAGGAGAGAGAGAGAGGGAGGGGTCACCCTGTATCTGGGTGCTGGTGTAGGAGAGAGAGAGAGGGAGGGGTGTGCCCTGTATCTGGGTGCTGGTGTAGGAGAGAGAGGGGGAGGGAGGGGTGTGCCCTGTATCTGGGTGCTGGTGTAGGAGAGAGAGAGGGAGGGAGGGGTGTGCCCTGTATCTGGGTGCTGGTGTAGGAGAGAGAGGGGGAGGGAGGGGTGTGCCCTGTATCTGGGTGCTGGTGTAGGAGAGAGAGAGGGAGGGAGGGGTGTGCCCTGTATCTGGGTGCTGGTGTAGGAGAGAGAGAGAGGGAGGGGTGTGCCCTGTATCTGGGTGCTGGTGTAGGAGAGAGAGGGGGAGGGAGGGGTGTGCCCTGTATCTGGGTGCTGGTGTAGGAGAGAGAGAGAGGGAGGGGTGTGCCCTGTATCTGGGTGCTGGTGTAGGAGAGAGAGAGAGAGAGGGAGGGGTGTGCCCTGTATCTGGGTGCTGGTGTAGGAGAGAGAGAGGGAGGGAGGGGTGTGCCCTGTATCTGGGTGCTGGTGTAGGAGAGAGAGGGGGAGGGGTGTGCCCTGTATCTGGGTGCTGGTGTAGGAGAGAGAGAGAGAGAGGGAGGGGTGTGCCCTGTATCTGGGTGCTGGTGTAGGAGAGAGAGATAGGGAGGGGTGTGCCCTGTATCTGGGTGCTGGTGTAGGAGAGAGAGAGAGGGAGGGGTGTGCCCTGTATCTGGGTGCTGGTGTAGGAGAGAGAGGGAGAGGGGTGTGCCCTGTATCTGGGTGCTGGTGTAGGAGAGAGAGAGGGAGGGGTGTGCCCTGTATCTGGGTGCTGGTGTAGGAGAGAGAGAGAGAGAGGGAGGGGTGTGCCCTGTATCTGGGTGCTGGTGTAGGAGAGAGAGTGGGAGGGGTGTGCCCTGTATCTGGGTGCTGGTGTAGGAGAGAGAGAGAGAGAGAGAGGGAGGGGTGTGCCCTGTATCTGGGTGCTGGTGTAGGAGAGATAGGGGGAGGGGTGTGCCCTGTATCTGGGTGCTGGTGTAGGAGAGAGAGAGAGAGAGGGAGGGGTGTGCCCTGTATCTGGGTGCTGGTGTAGGAGAGAGAGAGGGAGGGAGGGGTGTGCCCTGTATCTGGGTGCTGGTGTAGGAGAGAGAGAGAGATAGAGGGAGGGGTGTGCCCTGTATCTGGGTGCTGGTGTAGGAGAGAGAGAGAGAGAGGGAGGGGTGTGCCCTGTATCTGGGTGCTGGTGTAGGAGAGAGAGAGAGAGAGGGAGGGGTGTGCCCTGTATCTGGGTGCTGGTGTAGGAGAGAGAGAGGGAGGGAGGGGTGTGCCCTGTATCTGGGTGCTGGTGTAGGAGAGAGAGAGAGAGAGAGGGAGGGGTGTGCCCTGTATCTGGGTGCTGGTGTAGGAGAGAGAGAGAGAGAGGGAGGGGTGTGCCCTGTATCTGGGTGCTGGTGTAGGAGAGAGAGAGGGAGGGGTGTGCCCTGTATCTGGGTGCTGGTGTAGGAGAGGGAGAGGGAGAGGTGTGCCCTGTATCTGGGTGCTGGTGTAGGAGAGAGCGAGAGAGAGGGAGGGGTGTGCCCTGTATCTGGGTGCTGGTGTAGGAGAGAGAGAGGGAGGGGTGTGCCCTGTATCTGGGTGCTGGTGTAGGAGAGAGAGAGAGAGAGGGAGGGGTGTGCCCTGTATCTGGGTGCTGGTGTAGGAGAGAGAGAGAGAGGGAGGGGTGTGCCCTGTATCTGGGTGCTGGTGTAGGAGAGAGAGAGGGAGGGAGGGGTGTGCCCTGTATCTGGGTGCTGGTGTAGGAGAGAGAGGGGGAGGGAGGGGTGTGCCCTGTATCTGGGTGCTGGTGTAGGAGAGAGAGGGGGAGGGAGGGGTGTGCCCTGTATCTGGGTGCTGGTGTAGGAGAGAGAGGGGGAGGGAGGGGTGTGCCCTGTATCTGGGTGCTGGTGTAGGAGAGAGAGAGAGAGGGAGGGGTGTGCCCTGTATCTGGGTGCTGGTGTAGGAGAGAGAGAGAGAGAGGGAGGGGTGTGCCCTGTATCTGGGTGCTGGTGTAGGAGAGAGAGAGAGAGGGAGGGGTGTGCCCTGTATCTGGGTGCTGGTGTAGGAGAGAGAGAGAGAGGGAGGGGTGTGCCCTGTATCTGGGTGCTGGTGTAGGAGAGAGAGAGAGAGGGAGGGGTGTGCCCTGTATCTGGGTGCTGGTGTAGGAGAGAGAGAGAGGGAGGGAGGGGTGTGCCCTGTATCTGGGTGCTGGTGTAGGAGAGAGAGAGAGAGAGGGAGGGGTGTGCCCTGTATCTGGGTGCTGGTGTAGGAGAGAGAGAGGGAGGGAGGGGTGTGCCCTGTATCTGGGTGCTGGTGTAGGAGAGAGAGGGGGAGGGGTGTGCCCTGTATCTGGGTGCTGGTGTAGGAGAGAGAGGGGGAGGGGTGTGCCCTGTATCTGGGTGCTGGTGTAGGAGAGAGAGAGAGAGAGGGAGGGGTGTGCCCTGTATCTGGGTGCTGGTGTAGGAGAGAGAGAGGGAGGGAGGGGTGTGCCCTGTATCTGGGTGCTGGTGTAGGAGAGAGAGAGAGAGAGGGAGGGGTGTGCCCTGTATCTGGGTGCTGGTGTAGGAGAGAGAGAGAGAGAGGGAGGGGTGTGCCCTGTATCTGGGTGCTGGTGTAGGAGAGAGAGAGGGAGGGGTGTGCCCTGTATCTGGGTGCTGGTGTAGGAGAGAGAGGGGGAGGGGTGTGCCCTGTATCTGGGTGCTGGTGTAGGAGAGAGAGGGGGAGGGGTGTGCCCTGTATCTGGGTGCTGGTGTAGGAGAGAGAGAGGGAGGGAGGGCTGTGCCCTGTATCTGGGTGCTGGTGTAGGAGAGAGAGAGAGAGGGAGGGGTGTGCCCTGTATCTGGGTGCTGGTGTAGGAGAGAGAGAGGGAGGGAGGGGTGTGCCCTGTATCTGGGTGCTGGTGTAGGAGAGAGAGGGAGACTGGGAGGAGAGGATGAGGGGGAGGGGTGTGCCCTGTATCTGGGTGCTGGTGTAGGCGAGAGAGGGAGACTGGGAGGAGAGGATGAGGGGGAGGGGCGAGAGGGAGGGGTGTGCCCTGTATCTGGGTGCTGGTGTAGGCGAGAGAGGGGGACTGGGAGGAGAGGATGAGGGGGAGGGGCGAGAGCGCTAGAAAGCGAGAGAGACACAGGTATGGGAGGGGGATAGAGGGAAATAAACCAACCAGATGAAAGTGAGAGAGAGATTGGGCTGTTTGAACGTGCCAGAGGGGAAGAGAGAGAGGGAGAGGGACATTTTCAGGACTGAGGAAATAGAAGTGTTACTACTGAGTTGTGCTGCCTGGCGCTAGAAGACCGACATGGAGAATATGCATCGCCCCACAGCACACACAGACACCGGACACCACGTAAAATGTGATTTTCAAAGGCCTCACTATCAGCGGTGATTTTTCCACTTCTCCCATTCCTTTTTTAATGTTTATTTTGCGCTGCCTCCTCTCTCCTTATTTCTGTGTGTGGATCCCCCCTCCCTCCCTCCACCACTTCTGTCACTCTCTCCATTTCCAAAGGAGGGATCTGTGAATCAAGTGCAACAGAAGAAGAACAGTAAGTGAAGCGCTTTTTCTGCATCCGAGGGAGACAGAGAGAGGTGCATGGGGGAATATGGCAAGGCAAGCAGACGAGAGCAGGGATTGTCTCAGGAAAGAATGGAGAGGGTTAGAGGGAGTTGCGGTTGCGGGTTGTTTATTCAAGTTACAGCGTTGATGTAAATGTGTCTAATTCATTGGTCACGTGGGTTGACGGAGAGTCACATCAATACTGTGGCTGTAGAGGAAGATACACAGGCAAATACCGTGCAGAGAGAAGATAAATGACAGAACAAGATGACAGAGAGATAAAGGAGGTGGTGAGAAGGCAGAAGACATAAGGGAGAGTTGGGCAACATTGACATTTTGGCAGCAGAATACTCTCTGATAGCAGGACATATATCACACATTCTCAGATGGAAAAAGGGACGGAAAGAGAAAGTGGGACCTTTTCTAGATGTAGTTCAGTGAAGGACACGAAGGTAGGATTGGCTTGAGATGGCAATTTGTGTAGGCAGTCCCACTGGAAGTGGTGTTCAGTACAAGGCATCAGCGAGGTGTTATTTACACACCCACCCACATCCATTGGCATGCATTAGTCTACTGAAGGCTGTTGTACCCATGCAGGGATGGACTGCTGCACAGTCAAGGCAGCTGGTGAATGTGATTGGTACTCACTTCAGAAGACACAACCATTTGAAACCACGTAGTCAATCACACAGTGGCAGTCATGATGTCATGATGCCAGGGGAACACTGCATGGGTAGAACTACCACGTATGATCTGCCACACAGAGACACCTGTCCATGTATTCCAACATGCATGTAGACATTTAGATACATCCATACATCTATATGCACATACACGGTTGTGCACTTTGCTGTGCATCCAATAGCGTATGCACCTGTGACTTCAAACACTTATATATCCACATCTACTTTCATTTGAATGAACTTCCACATGTGCCTGCATACACACATACAGTCTCTCCCCACTGTTACTTCTCCCCACACACACATACAGTCTCTCCCCACTGTTACCCCTCCCCACACACACATATACAGTCTCTCCCCCACTGTTACCCCTCCCCACACACACATACAGTCTCTCCCCACTGTTACCCCTCCCCACACACACATACAGTCTCTCCCCCACTGTTACCCCTCCCCACACAGACATATACAGTCTCTCCCAACTGTTACCCCTCCCCACACACACATACAGTCTCTCCCCACTGTTACCCCTCCCCACACACACATACAGTCTCTCCCCCACTGTTACCCCTCCCCACACACACATATACAGTCTCTCCCCCACTGTTACCCCTCCCCACACACACATACAGTCTCTCCCCACTGTTACCCCTCCCCACACACATATACAGTCTCTCCCCCACTGTTACCACTCCCCACACACACATACAGTCTCTCCCCACTGTTACCCCTCCCCACACACACATACAGTCTCTCCCCACTGTTACCCCTCCCCACACACACATACAGTCTCTCCCCACTGTTACCCCTCCCCACACACACACATACAGTCTCTCCCCACTGTTACCCCTCCCCACACACACATACAGTCTCTCCCCACTGTTACCCCTCCCCACACACACATACAGTCTCTCCCCACTGTTACCCCTCCCCACACACACATACAGTCTCTCCCCACTGTTACCCCTCCCCACACAGACATATACAGTCTCTCCCCACTGTTACCCCTCCCCACACAGACATATACAGTCTCTCCCCACTGTTACCCCTTCCCACACACACATACAGTCTCTCCCCACTGTTACCCCTCCCCACACACACATACAGTCTCTCCCCCACTGTTACCCCTCCCCACACAGACATATACAGTCTCTCCCCCACTGTTACCCCTCCCCACACACACATATACAGTCTCTCCCCCACTGTTACCCCTCCCCACACACACATACAGTCTCTCCCCACTGTTACCCCTCCCCACACACATATACAGTCTCTCCCCCACTGTTACCACTCCCCACACACACATACAGTCTCTCCCCACTGTTACCCCTCCCCACACACACATACAGTCTCTCCCCACTGTTACCCCTCCCCACACACACATACAGTCTCTCCCCACTGTTACCCCTCCCCACACACACACATACAGTCTCTCCCCACTGTTACCCCTCCCCACACACACATACAGTCTCTCCCCACTGTTACCCCTCCCCACACACACATACAGTCTCTCCCCACTGTTACCCCTCCCCACACACACATACAGTCTCTCCCCACTGTTACCCCTCCCCACACAGACATATACAGTCTCTCCCCACTGTTACCCCTCCCCACACAGACATATACAGTCTCTCCCCACTGTTACCCCTTCCCACACACACATACAGTCTCTCCCCACTGTTACCCCTCCCCACACACACATACAGTCTCTCCCCCACTGTTACCCCTCCCCACACAGACATATACAGTCTCTCCCCACTGTTACCCCTCCCCACACAGACACATACAGTCTCTCCCCCACTGTTACCCCTACCCACACAGACATATACAGTCTCTCCCCACTGTTACCCCTCCCCACACACACACACAGTCTCTCCCCACTGTTACCCCTCCCCACACACACATACAGTCTCCCCACTGTTACCCCTCCCCACACACACATACAGTCTCTCCCCACTGTTACCCCTCCCCACACACACACATACAGTCTCTCCCCACTGTTACCCCTCCCCACACACACATACAGTCTCTCCCCACTGTTACCCCTCCCTCCCTCCCCACACACACATACAGTCTCTCCCCACTGTTACCCCTCCCCACACAGACACATACAGTCTCTCCCCCACTGTTACCCCTCCCCACACACACATACAGTCTCTCCCCACTGTTACCCCTCCCCACACAGACACATACAGTCTCCCCCCCACTGTTACCCCTCCCCACACACACATACAGTCTCTCCCCACTGTTACCCCTCCCCACACACACATACAGTCTCTCCCCACTGTTACCCCTCCCCACACACACATACAGTCTCTCCCCACTGTTACCCCTCCCCACACACACATACAGTCTCTCCCCACTGTTACCCCTCCCCACACACACATATACAGTCTCTCCCCACTGTTACCCCTCCCCACACACCACACACATACAGTCTCTCCCCACTGTTACCCCTCCCCACACACACATACAGTCTCCCCCCCACTGTCTCTATTATAAGGCTGTATTATTATAAGGATGTATTATTATAAGGATTATTACAGGGTTGTATTATTATAAGGATTATTACAAGGTTGTATTATTATAAGGATTATTACAAGGCTGTATTATTATAAGGATTATTACAAGGTTGTATTATTATAAGGATTATTACAAGGTTGTATTATTATAAGGATTATTACAAGGTTGTATTATTATAAGGATTATTACAGGGTTGTATTATTATAAGGATTATTACAAGGTTGTATTATTATAAGGATTATTACAAGGTTGTATTATTATAAGGATTATTACAAGGTTGTATTATTATAAGGATTATTACAAGGTTGTATTATTATAAGGATTATTACAAGGCTGTATTATTATAAGGATTATTATAAGGATGTATTATTATAAGGATTATTACAGGGTTGTATTATTATAAGGATTATTACAAGGTTGTATTATTATAAGGATTATTACAGGGTTGTATTATTATAAGGATTATTACAAGGTTGTATTATTATAAGGATTATTACAAGGTTGTATTATTATAAGGATTATTACAAGGTTGTATTATTATAAGGATTATTACAAGGCTGTATTATTATAAGGATTATTACAAGGTTGTATTATTATAAGGATTATTACAAGGCTGTATTATTATAAGGATTATTACAAGGCTGTATTATTATAATGATTATTACAAGGCTGTATTATTATAACGATTATTAGAAAGTTGGATTATTATAAAGCCATATTATTATATGGCTGTGTTATTATACGGATTATTATTATAAGGCTGTGTTATTATACAGATTATTATTATAAGGCTGTGTTATTATAAGGATTATTATTATACAAATTATTATTATAAAGCTGTGTTATTATAAGGATTATTATTATAAGGATTATTATTATAAAGCTGTGTTATTATAAGGATTATTATTATAAGGATTATTATTATAAGGCTGTGTTATTATAAGGATTATTATTATAAGGATTATTATTATAAAGCTGTGTTATTATAAGGATTATTATTATAAGGATTATTATTATAAGGCTGTGTTATTATAAGGATTATTATTATAAGGATTATTATTATAAGGCTGTGTTATTATAAGGATTATTATTATAAAGCTGTGTTATTATAAGGATTATTATTATAAGGCTGTATTATTATAAGGATTATTATTATAAAGCTGTGTTATTATAAGGATTATTATTATAAGGATTATTATTATAAGGCTGTGTTATTATAAGGATTATTATGAGGTTGTATTATAAGGACCTTCTTCAGATGGAAGCACACAGTTGGTCTGCTCTGTCCCTGTCATTATCTGAGTCTTTCTATAGATGTCTTTGTCTCTGATGTTCTTCCTCCATCATATCAGCCATTGGAGGAAACACTGATCACTGGGTGTTGATGGGTCATTGTACTGGGCACATTTAATTACACACAAGCCTTGATGATGCAGCAAGAGGCTGAGAGAAAGGGAGGGAGGGAGGGAGCCTGTACCTCATAAAGCAGAAGAGAAAGCTACACTGTTGATTCAACTATTGATAGGGACCAGGTTTAGGGAAGATATTTGGACACAGACGCCATGCGCAGGCACACACACACACACACACACACACACACACACACACACACACACACACACTCTGTTGGTGTTTTATATGTGCACATTAGCTGCGGGCGGGTGGCGGGAGAGATGAGAGGATGACAGAGTGGATAATCAGACAGAGGCACACAAAGGGAGATCTAAAATTAGCCTCAATGGTGAGAGCGATTGACAAATTACAACACTGGAATGACACTGACATTCCTTTGCCCACCATGTAGAAACTTCTCCTCTGCCTGTCTTTCTCAACTCCCACTACTGTACAGTATGTGTGTGTATTTCTGAGTGTGTGTTTGATACAAGGATGTATTGCTGGGTAGCCTAGCAGTGAAGAATGTTGGGCCAGTAACCGAAAGGCCACTGGTTCGAATCCCCGAGGTGACTAGGAGAAAAATCAGTCAATGTGCCCTTTAGCATGTCACTTAAACCTAATTACTCCTGTAAGTCGCTCTGGATACGGGCGTCTGCTAAATGACTAACATGGAAATGTTAAAGGGTACTATAAGTATTACTCCTGTACTTTTGTAAACTTTTTAGCCAGTAGTTCTGAAAGTAGCACTCACGAGCAATAAGTGGTCCCCTAAAATTGCGTACTACATCACATATGTGCAGATATGTCTACCATGTCATAGCTCTCTCGCTCTGCTGTGGGTGCATCATGTGCATCTTGCTAGCTGTCACTCATATGGTGAGGGGCTGAAGCTCGTTGGTTGAACTGGAATTGCTAGGGGGCCGGCCCACGTAGGGGAAATGGCACAGCACTGCTTCCAGTTAAACTGTTGCTTTCAAACTAGGCATTTCGTACAGTAGTTATGCTCATAGATTATGCATGTGATGACACATCCAGCCCAAAGCAGGAGGTTTAAAAATACTTAGTCGCCAAAGTTCCAGAGCATTTCTTCAGTGTTGCTGACGTAGAGCCCAGTGTTGGTGCTGCTCCCTGCTGACTGTGTCAGTGTTCCTGACGTAGAGCCCAGTGTTGGTGCTGCTCCCTGCTGACTGTGTGTCAGTGTTCCTGATGTAGAGCCCAGTGTTGGTGCTGCTCCCTGCTGACTGTGTCAGTGTTCCTGACGTAGAGCCCAGTGTTGGTGCTGCTCCCTGCTGACTGTGTGTCAGTGTTCCTGACGTAGAGCCCAGTGTTGGTGCTGCTCCCTGCTGACTGTGTGTCAGTGTTGCTGACGTAGAGCCCAGTGTCGGTGCTGCTCCCTGCTGACTGTGTGTCAGTGTTCCTGACGTAGAGCCCAGTGTTGGTGCTGCTCCCTGCTGACTGTGTGTCAGTGTTCCTGACGTAGAGCCCAGTGTTGGTGCTGCTCCCTGCTGACTGTGTGTCAGTGTTGCTGACGTAGAGCCCAGTGTCGGTGCTGCTCCCTGCTGACTGTGTGTCAGTGTTCCTGACGTAGAGCCCAGTGTCGGTGCTGCTCCCTGCTGACTGTGTGTCAGTGTTCCTGACGTAGAGCCCAGTGTTGGTGCTGCTCCCTGCTGACTGTGTGTCAGTGTTCCTGACGTAGAGCCCAGTGTCGGTGCTGCTCCCTGCTGACTGTGTGTCAGTGTTCCTGATGTAGAGCCCAGTGTCGGTGCTGCTCCCTGCTGACTGTGTCAGTGTTCCTGACGTAGAGCCCAGTGTTGGTGCTGCTCCCTGCTGACTGTGTGTCAGTGTTCTTGACGTAGAGCCCAGTGTTGGTGCTGCTCCCTGCTGACTGTGTGTCAGTGTTCCTGACGTAGAGCCCAGTGTCGGTGCTGCTCCCTGCTGACTGTGTGTCAGTGTTCCTGACATAGAGCCCAGTGTTGGTGCTGCTCCCTGCTGACTGTGTGTCAGTGTTCCTGACGTAGAGCCCAGTGTTGGTGCTGCTCCCTGCTGACTGTGTGTCAGTGTTGCTGACGTAGAGCCCAGTGTCGGTGCTGCTCCCTGCTGACTGTGTGTCAGTGTTCCTGACGTAGAGCCCAGTGTTGGTGCTGCTCCCTGCTGACTGTGTGTCAGTGTTCCTGATGTAGAGCCCAGTGTTGGTGCTGCTCCCTGCTGACTGTGTGTCAGTGTTGCTGACGTAGAGCCCAGTGTTGGTGCTGCTCCCTGCTGACTGTGTGTCAGTGTTCCTGACGTAGAGCCCAGTGTCGGTGCTGCTCCCTGCTGACTGTGTGTCAGTGTTGCTGACATAGAGCCCAGTGTTAGTGCTGCTCCCTGCTGACTGTGTCAGTGTTCCTGACGTAGAGCCCAGTGTTGGTGCTGCTCCCTGCTGACTGTGTGTCAGTGTTCCTGACGTAGAGCCCAGTGTCGGTGCTGCTCCCTGCTGACTGTGTGTCAGTGTTCCTGACGTAGAGCCCAGTGTTGGTGCTGCTCCCTGCTGACTGTGTGTCAGTGTTCCTGACATAGAGCCCAGTGTTGGTGCTGCTCCCTGCTGACTGTGTGTCAGTGTTCCTGACGTAGAGCCCAGTGTCGGTGCTGCTCCCTGCTGACTGTGTGTCAGTGTTCCTGATGTAGAGCCCAGTGTCGGTGCTGCTCCCTGCTGACTGTGTCAGTGTTCCTGATGTAGAGCCCAGTGTCGGTGCTGCTCCCTGCTGACTGTGTGTCAGTGTTCCTGACGTAGAGCCCAGTGTTGGTGCTGCTCCCTGCTGACTGTGTGTCAGTGTTCCTGACGTAGAGCCCAGTGTTGGTGCTGCTCCCTGCTGACTGTGTGTCAGTGTTCCTGACGTAGAGCCCAGTGTTGGTGCTGCTCCCTGCTGACTGTGTGTCAGTGTTCCTGACGTAGAGCCCAGTGTCGATGCTGCTCCCTGCTGACTGTGTGTCAGTATGTGGGAATACCGTCCTGACAATGTCTTTGTTCCTCAAGTGGTCCTCTCATGCCCTGACGTCAATACGCTGAGCTGAAATACTCTTATCAGGTAGGAGTGTGGCTGTACTTACCACCTACACACCACTACTCAGCACTAGATGAATTATACTCACAGCTACACACACTCATATTGATTGGCAGACAAAGTGAGCCGTTTATATTGTGACGAACAGTGACTCAATGACTGTCAAACATCATGCTCATACTGATCAAGTCACACACAGACCAGGACTTCACTCATCTGCAACCTGATTGTTTGAGAAACTGACCATTAATTATCAAGCAATTGAGAAAGCCAGGTCGATAGTAGCCAAGTCAAACATCTAGGAAGAACACTTGAGAGGATGGAGGCTCTAGAGGGGAGTCCACCCTCTTCTGGTTGGCTGCGTTGAAGTTTTGAGTAGATTATGACCATAAAAGGCTATCAAAGTCTGGCAGGGCCTGGAATATCACTGGGAAGGCCAGGGTAAGGGTAGAGAAATACACGTCTGGTTCAGAGGCAGCATACAGGACAGGAGACAGAGTAGGAGAGGCACCTCAGGACTGGAGGCAGGGTAGGAGAGGCACCTCAGGACTGGAGGCAGGGAGGCAGAGTAGGAGAGGCACCTCAGGACTGGAGGCAGGGAGGCAGAGTAGGAGAGGCACCTCAGGACTGGAGTCTCAGCACCATGCTGGTAGGTAAGGGTTTACCTTGGGAGCTGGATGGTAGCCAAAGGGACTCCAGTGGGACCAACAGCTGATGTAGAGATGGCAATCAATAGACTGATGAATTCACTGAGTATCCAAGCAGCTAATGGACATGGCTATCATGTCTATTTCTGTTTCCCATGAAGGCAGTGGAGGTCCTGTAAAGGCTTCTGATGAGCTACTGTTTTTCTGAGTCACTGACTTAATATTCAGCCTGCGTTGGCAGGGAAATACCAATCATTGAACTCTGTTCTGAAATGTGTCAGACTTGACACAGCGGCAACACATGGTTAACACATCCACTGAGGATTATACCTCTTTACATGGATTAAAGATGCCAGATGTTTCAATATCTCTCAAAAATGAGTTTGAATGTAATTTTGCTTATGTAATGTTTACATTCACTCTCTACAGGCATCTGCTTACCTGCCTTGAACAAGGAGGTTTTGAGTTACCTTACTGTAGTCCATGTTGTTTAGACAGATAAATGCAGGTAATGCTCTTTCAGATGTCTTTTGGAGGAGAAACATGATGCTTACTACATCTGGTCTTCCTTTCCTTCATCTCTGTTCTGTCTGTCCCTCCTTTCATGGCCTCTCACCCTCTCACACTCAATAAGACATTGTTCCGTGTTGCCCTCCTGCCTCTCTCTCCTGGTGTGTTTGTTCAAGTGCAGAGAAGGCAGGATGACTTCCTCTTCAGTATTTGCTATGTTGCTCTGGGGGGATAGTTCATAACTCCAGATTTAGCCCACTCGTTTACTCTCTCTCTCTCTCTCTCTCTCTCTCTCTCTCTCTCTCTCTCTCTTCCTCTCTTCTCATCCTGCCCGCGGTAAACGACTGATCTGGGACAGACAGCCTCCCCTGTGCTCTGTCCTACTTCAGTATTGTCCTTTCTCTCTTCCTCTATCTCCTCCTGATTTCTGATACCTCCTCTCTCTCCTCCTGATTTCTGATAACTCCTCTCTCTCCTCCTGATTTCTGATACCTCCTCTCTCTCCTCCTGATTCCTGATACCTCCTCTCTCTCCTCCTGATTCCTGATACCTCCTCTCTCTCCTCTTGATTCCTGATACCTCCTCTCTCTCCTCCTGATTCCTGATACCTCCTCTCTCTCCTCCTGATTTCTGATACCTCCTCTCTCTCCTCCTGATTCCTGATACCTCCTCTCTCTCCTCCTGATTCCTGATACCTCCTCTCTCTCCTCTTGATTCCTGATACCTCCTCTCTCTCTCCTCCTGATTCCTGATACCTCCTCTCTCTCCTCCTGATTCCTGATACCATTATCTCTCTCTTCCTGATTCCCGATACCTCCTCTCCTCCTGATTCCTGATACCCTTCTCTCTCTCCTGATTCCTGATACCTTCTCTCTCCCCTCCTGATTCCTGATACCTCCTCTCTCTCCTCTTGATTCCTGATACCTCGTCTCTCTCCTCTTGATTCCTGATACCCCCCCCCCCCCCCTCTCTCTCTCTCTCTCTCTCTCTCTCTCTCTCTCTGTACTTTTACCAGATGTTTTCAGGCCAAAAGCTGTCATCACTGAGCACACAGACCAGCACACCTTACTCAAGCCAGATTTAGCTGCAGACAATTGCCGCCTGTTCACAGAGAAAATGTATTATTCGGGATTTGCGAGAGGGGACGGACACAAAGATAAATGACCCATGAGTACTACTGTCATAACCACTGGGGTGGTTATGTTCAGAAATAACACCATGGTGTCTGTCTTCTGCCAATCTGTTAAGGGAAGAGTGGACATGGGTTTAGTTGCTTCACACCTGTGTCTGTGTCACTTCCACTGTAGGACAGGGCAAAGCTAAACCAGCCTGTTTCTCCCTGGGGAACCCCTCGCCTGCCGCCTGCATCGCTCTCTCTCTCTCTCTCTCTCTCTCGCGCTCTCTTTCTCTCTCCCCTCTCTCTCTCTCTCTCTCTCTCTCTCTCTCTCTCTCTCCCTCTCCCCCTCTCTCTCCCCCTCTCTCTCTCCCTCTCTTTCTCTCCCTCTCTCTCTCTCTCTCTCGTGGTGCAGTTATCACTACTCATACCAGCCACCCTATCTCAGCCTGCATCGCTCTCTCTCTCTCTCTCTCTCTCTCTCTCTCTCTCTCTCTCTCTCTCTCTCTCTCTCTCTCTCTCTCTCTCTCTCTTTCCCCCCTCTCTCTCTCCCTCTCTCTCTCTCCCTCTCTCTCTCTCTCCCTCTGCAGTTATCACTACTCATACCAGCCACCCTATCTCAGCCACACGTCTGGTGCATTGCAATGATTCCATTCATAGCAATTAGAGGGAGGCATTGGCCAGTGTCTCCCATGCTGCCGGGATTAGCTGGGGGTTTATTAGTGCTAATTGTGCCATCGGGAGGCAGGGTGGGAAAGAGCGGGATGCGAGTTTTCCCAGCAGTCACCATTGCATCATCAGTGGAGCTATTTATAGAAGCAGATGCTTGGTGGAGAAGCTGGCCCAGCCCGGGACAGTGATCACAGCCTAAGGCAGGGGGGCGGAGGGCCGTAAAGAGCAGTAACAGCAGGATCAGCAGCCCCTATGGATCATTACAATGAGGACAGCTTGATTCTTCCTGTTTAATGCGTACCCTTATTTGACCAGGTAAGTTGATAGAGGCCTGTAGTGGAGTTAGCGATGCTACTAGGCTACTTCCCATACAGTCAGTACACTCTGTGTGTGTCAGCACTTACACTTTACAGCGATGAACCTACGTGTCAGCATAGCTTCTGTCAGACTACAGGGGGTGCCCCCATTGTCACACCATGCCAGAACTTCTGTCAGACCTTATAGTGGAGCTTCCTGACTGACAGCTGGCAGTTGTGGTGCCCTCAAATCCGAATATGTTCAGATGAGGAGTATTTGGCAGTATTTATATGTAGTGTTTATAGTAACAGTGGAGGGGCTGTGCTGTGGCAGTATTTATAGTAACAGTGGAGGGGCTGTGCTGTGGCAGTATTTATAGTAACAGTGGAGGGGCTGTGCTGTGGCAGTATTTATAGTAACAGTGGAGGGGCTGTGCTGTGGCAGTATTTATAGTAACAGTGGAGGGGCTGTGCTGTGGCAGTATTTATAGTAACAGTGGAGGGGCTGTGCTGTGGCAGTATTTATAGTAACAGTGGAGGGGCTGTGCGGTGGCAGTATTTATAGTAACATTGGAGGGGCTGTGCGGTGGCAGTATTTATAGTAACAGTGGAGGGGCTGTGCGGTGGCAGTATTTATAGTAACATTGGAGGGGGCTGTGCTGTGGCAGTATTTATAGTAACAGTGGAGGGGCTGTGCTGTGGCAGTATTTATAGTAACAGTGGAGGGGTATTTCTCTGGCAGTATTTGTAGTAACAGTGGTGGGGGCTGTGCTGTGGCAGTATTTGTAGTAACAGTGGAGGGGGCTGTGCTGTGGCAGTATTTATAGTAACATTGTAGGGGGTGTAACGGCTTTCTTCGGTTGAAGGAGAGTCGGACCAAAATGCAGCGTGTAGATTTCGATCCATGTTTAATAACACGAATCAATACAAAAACTACAAAACGTAACGAAAACCGAAACAGCCCAATTCTCGTGCTCATAAACACGGACATAAGGACACTAAGGACAATCACCCACGACAAACTCAAAGAATATGGCTGCCTAAATATGGTTCCCAATCAGAGACAACGATAAACACCTGCCTCTGATTGAGAACCACTCCAGACAGCCATAGATTTTGCTAGATCACCCCACTAGCTACAATCCCACTAGCTACAATCCCAATACCTACACACCAAAACCCCAAGACAAAACACACCACAATACAAAAACCCCATGCCACACCCTGGCCTGAACCAATACATGAAGATAAACACAAAATACTTCGACCAGGGCGTGACAGGGGGCTGTGCTATGGCAGTATTTATAGGTAGTATTTATTGTAACATTTGAGGGGGCTGTGCTGTAGCAGTATTTATTTGGCACTATTTATAGTAACAGTGGAGGGGCTGTGCTGTGGCAGTATTTATAGTAACAGTGGAGGGGCTGTGCTGTGGCAGTATTTATAGTACCAGTGGAGGGGCTGTGCTGTGGCAGTATTTATAGTAACAGTGGAGGGGCTGTGCTGTGGCAGTATTTATAGTAACAGTGGAGGGGCTGTGCTGTGGCAGTATTTATTTGGCACTATTTATAGTAACAGTGGAGGGGCTGTGCTGTGGCAGTATTTATAGTAACATTGGAGGGGGCTGTGGCAGTATTTGTAGTAACAGTGGTGGGGCTGTGCTGTGGCAGTATTTATAGTAACAGTGGAGGGGCTGTGCTGTGGCAGTATTTATAGTAACAGTGGAGGGGCTGTGCTGTGGCAGTATTTATATGTAGTATTTATAGTAATAGTGGAGGGGCTGTGCAGTGGCAGTATTTATTTGGCAGTATTTATAGTAACAGTGGAGGGGCTGTGCTGTGGCAGTGTTTATAGTAACAGTGGAGGGGGCTGTGGCAGTATTTATAGTAACATTGGAGGGGGCCGTGGCAGTATTTATAGTAACAGTGGAGGGGTTTTTCTCCGGCAGTATTTATAGTAACAGAGGGGGCTTTGCTGTGGCAGTATTTATAGGTAGTATTTATAGTAACAGTGGTGGGGCTGTGCTGTGGCAGTATTTATAGTAACATTGGAGGGGGCTGTGCTGTGGCAGTATTTATATGTAGTATTTATAGTAACAGTGGAGGGGCTGTGCTGAGGCAGTATTTATAGTAACAATGGAGGGGCTGTGCTATGGCAGTATTTATAGTAACAGTGGGCGGGGCTGTGCTGAGGCAGTATTTATAGTAACAGTGGGCGGGGCTGTGCTGAGGCAGTATTTATAGTAACATTTGATGGGGCTGTGGCAGTATTTATAGTAACAATGGAGGGGGCTGTGGCAGTATTTATAGTAACAATGGAGGGGGCTGTGGCAGTATTTATAGCAACATTGGAGGGGGCTGTGGCAGTATTTATAGTAACAATGGAGGGGCTGTGCTATGGCAGTATTTATAGTAACAGTGGGCGGGGCTATGCTGTGGCAGTATTTATATGTAGTATTTATAGTAACATTCGATGGGGCTGTGGCAGTATTTATAGTAACATTGGAGGGGGCTGTGGCAGTATTTATAGTAACAATGGAGGGGCTGTGCTGTGGCAGTATTTATATGTAGTATTTATAGTAACAGTGGAGGGGCTGTGCTGAGGCAGTATTTATAGTAACAATGGAGGGGCTGTGCTATGGCAGTAATTATAGTAACAGTGGGCGGGGCTGTGCTGAGGCAGTATTTATAGTAACAGTGGAGGGGCTGTGCTGAGGCAGTATTTATAGTAACATTCGATGGGGCTGTGGCAGTATTTATAGTAACAATGGAGGGGGCTGTGGCAGTATTTATAGTAACAATGGAGGGGGCTGTGGCAGTATTTATAGTAACATTGGAGGGGGCTGTGGCAGTATTTATAGTAACAGTGGAGGGGCTGTGCTGTGGCAGTATTTATAGTAACAGTGGAGGGGCTGTGCTGTGGCAGTATTTATAGTAACAGTGGAGGGGCTGTGCTGTGGCAGTATTTATAGTAACAGTGGAGGGGCTGTGCTGTGGCAGTATTTATAGTAACAGTGGAGGGGCTGTGCGGTGGCAGTATTTATAGTAACATTGGAGGGGCTGTGCGGTGGCAGTATTTATAGTAACAGTGGAGGGGCTGTGCGGTGGCAGTATTTATAGTAACATTGGAGGGGGCTGTGCTGTGGCAGTATTTATAGTAACAGTGGAGGGGCTGTGCTGTGGCAGTATTTATAGTAACAGTGGAGGGGTATTTCTCTGGCAGTATTTGTAGTAACAGTGGAGGGGGCTGTGCTGTGGCAGTATTTGTAGTAACAGTGGAGGGGGCTGTGCTGTGGCAGTATTTATAGTAACATTGTAGGGGGTGTAACGGCTTTCTTCGGTTGAAGGAGAGTCGGACCAAAATGCAGCGTGTAGATTTCGATCCATGTTTAATAACACGAATCAATACAAAAACTACAAAACGTAACGAAAACCGAAACAGCCCAATTCTCGTGCTCATAAACACGGACATAAGGACACTAAGGACAATCACCCACGACAAACTCAAAGAATATGGCTGCCTAAATATGGTTCCCAATCAGAGACAACGATAAACACCTGCCTCTGATTGAGAACCACTCCAGACAGCCATAGATTTTGCTAGATCACCCCACTAGCTACAATCCCACTAGCTACAATCCCAATACCTACACACCAAAACCCCAAGACAAAACACACCACAATACAAAAACCCCATGCCACACCCTGGCCTGAACCAATACATGAAGATAAACACAAAATACTTCGACCAGGGCGTGACAGGGGGCTGTGCTATGGCAGTATTTATAGGTAGTATTTATTGTAACATTTGAGGGGGCTGTGCTGTAGCAGTATTTATTTGGCACTATTTATAGTAACAGTGGAGGGGCTGTGCTGTGGCAGTATTTATAGTAACAGTGGAGGGGCTGTGCTGTGGCAGTATTTATAGTACCAGTGGAGGGGCTGTGCTGTGGCAGTATTTATAGTAACAGTGGAGGGGCTGTGCTGTGGCAGTATTTATAGTAACAGTGGAGGGGCTGTGCTGTGGCAGTATTTATTTGGCACTATTTATAGTAACAGTGGAGGGGCTGTGCTGTGGCAGTATTTATAGTAACATTGGAGGGGGCTGTGGCAGTATTTGTAGTAACAGTGGTGGGGCTGTGCTGTGGCAGTATTTATAGTAACAGTGGAGGGGCTGTGCTGTGGCAGTATTTATAGTAACAGTGGAGGGGCTGTGCTGTGGCAGTATTTATATGTAGTATTTATAGTAATAGTGGAGGGGCTGTGCAGTGGCAGTATTTATTTGGCAGTATTTATAGTAACAGTGGAGGGGCTGTGCTGTGGCAGTGTTTATAGTAACAGTGGAGGGGGCTGTGGCAGTATTTATAGTAACATTGGAGGGGGCCGTGGCAGTATTTATAGTAACAGTGGAGGGGTTTTTCTCCGGCAGTATTTATAGTAACAGAGGGGGCTTTGCTGTGGCAGTATTTATAGGTAGTATTTATAGTAACAGTGGTGGGGCTGTGCTGTGGCAGTATTTATAGTAACATTGGAGGGGGCTGTGCTGTGGCAGTATTTATATGTAGTATTTATAGTAACAGTGGAGGGGCTGTGCTGAGGCAGTATTTATAGTAACAATGGAGGGGCTGTGCTATGGCAGTATTTATAGTAACAGTGGGCGGGGCTGTGCTGAGGCAGTATTTATAGTAACAGTGGGCGGGGCTGTGCTGAGGCAGTATTTATAGTAACATTTGATGGGGCTGTGGCAGTATTTATAGTAACAATGGAGGGGGCTGTGGCAGTATTTATAGTAACAATGGAGGGGGCTGTGGCAGTATTTATAGCAACATTGGAGGGGGCTGTGGCAGTATTTATAGTAACAATGGAGGGGCTGTGCTATGGCAGTATTTATAGTAACAGTGGGCGGGGCTATGCTGTGGCAGTATTTATATGTAGTATTTATAGTAACATTCGATGGGGCTGTGGCAGTATTTATAGTAACATTGGAGGGGGCTGTGGCAGTATTTATAGTAACAATGGAGGGGCTGTGCTGTGGCAGTATTTATATGTAGTATTTATAGTAACAGTGGAGGGGCTGTGCTGAGGCAGTATTTATAGTAACAATGGAGGGGCTGTGCTATGGCAGTAATTATAGTAACAGTGGGCGGGGCTGTGCTGAGGCAGTATTTATAGTAACAGTGGAGGGGCTGTGCTGAGGCAGTATTTATAGTAACATTCGATGGGGCTGTGGCAGTATTTATAGTAACAATGGAGGGGGCTGTGGCAGTATTTATAGTAACAATGGAGGGGGCTGTGGCAGTATTTATAGTAACATTGGAGGGGGCTGTGGCAGTATTTATAGTAACAATGGAGGGGCTGTGTTGTGGCAGTATTTATAGTAACAGTGGTGGGGCTGTGCTGTGGCAGTATTTATAGTAACATTGGAGGGGGCTGTGCTGTGGCAGTGTTTATAGTAACAGTGGTGGGGCTGTGCTATGGCAGTATTTATAGTAACAGTGGGCGGGGCTATGCTGTGGCAGTATTTATAGTAACATTGGAGGGGGCTGTGCTGTGGCAGTATTTATAGGTGGTATTTATAGTAACAGTTGAGGGGCTGTGCTGTGGCAGTATTTATAGTAACAGTGGTGGGGCTGTGTTGTGGCAGTATTTATAGTAACAGTGGTGGGGCTGTGCTGTGGCAGTATTTATAGTAACATTGGAGAGGGCTGTGCTGTGGCAGTGTTTATAGGTGGTATTTATAGTAACAGTTGAGGGGCTGTGCTGTGGCAGTATTTATAGTAACAGTGGCGGGGCAGTGCTGTGGCAGTATTTATAGGTTCAGTGGAGGGGCTGTGCTTTGGCAGTATTTATAGTAACAGTCGTGGGGCTGTGCTGTGGCAGTATTTATTCTGCAGTATTTATAGTAACAGTGGAGGGGCTGTGCTGTGGCAGTATTTGTAGTAACATTGGAGGGTGCTGTGGCAGTGTTTATAGTAACAGTGGAGGGGCTGTGCTGTGGCAGTGTTTATAGTAACAGTGGAGGGGGCTGTGGCAGTATTTATAGTAACATTGGAGGGGGCTGTGGCAGTATTTATAGTAACAGTGGAGGGGCTGTGCTGTGGCAGTATTTATAGTAACAGTGGAGGGGTTTTTCTCCGGCAGTATTCATAGTAACAGTGGAGGGGGCTTTGCTGTGGCAGTATTTATAGTAACATTGGAGGGGGCTGTGCTGTGGCAGTATTTATAGTAACATTGGAGGGGGCTGTGCTATTGCAGTATTTATAGGTAGTATTTACAGTGCCTTGCGAAAGTATTCGGCCCCCTTGAACTTTGCGACCTTTTGCCACATTTCAGGCTTCAAATATAAAGATATAAAACTGTATTTTTTTGTGAAGAATCAACAACAAGTGGGACACAATCATGAAGTGGAACGACATTTATTGGATATTTCAAACTTTTTTAACAAATCAAAAACTGAAAAATTGGGCGTGCAAAATTATTCAGCCCCCTTAAGTTAATACTTTGTAGCGCCACATTTTGCTGCGAATACAGCTGTAAGTCGCTTGGGGTATGTCTCTATCAGTTTTGCACATCGAGAGACTGACATTTTTTCCCATTCCTCCTTGCAAAACAGCTCGAGCTCAGTGAGGTTGGATGGAGAGCATTTGTGAACAGCAGTTTTCAGTTCTTTCCACAGATTCTCGATTGGATTCAGGTCTGGACTTTGACTTGGCCATTCTAACACCTGGATATGTTTATTTTTGAACCATTCCATTGTAGATTTTGCTTTATGTTTTAAATCATTGTCTTGTTGGAAGACAAATCTCCGTCCCAGTCTCAGGTCTTTTGCAGACTCCATCAGATTTTCTTCCAGAATGGTCCTGCATTTGGCTCCATCCATCTTCCCATCAATTTTAACCATCTTCCCTGTCCCTGCTGAAGAAAAGCAGGCCCAAACCATGATGCTGCCACCACCATGTTTGACAGTGGGGATGATGTGTTCAGGGTGATGAGCTGTGTTGCTTTTACGCCAAACATAACTTTTTGCATTGTTGCCAAAAAGTTCAATTTTGGTTTCATCTGACCAGAGCACCTTCTTCCACATGTTTGGTGTGTCTCCCAGGTGGCTTGTGGCAAACTTTAAACAACACTTTTTATGGATATCTTTAAGAAATGGCTTTCTTCTTGCCACTCTTCCATAAAGGCCAGATTTGTGCAATATACAACTGATTGTTGTCCTATGGACAGAGTCTCCCACCTCAGCTGTAGATCTCTGCAGTTCATCCAGAGTGATCATGGGCCTCTTGGCTGCATCTCTGATCAGTCTTCTCCTTGTATGAGCTGAAAGTTTAGAGGGACGGCCAGGTCTTGGTAGATTTGCAGTGGTCTGATACTCCTTCCATTTCAATATTATCGCTTGCACAGTGCTCCTTGGGATGTTTAAAGCTTGGGAAATCTTTTTGTATCCAAATCCGGCTTTAAACTTCTTCACAACAGTATCTCGGACCTGCCTGGTGTGTTCCTTGTTCTTCATGATGTTCTCTGCGCTTTTAATGGACCTCTGAGACTATCACAGTGCAGGTGCATTTATACGGAGACTTGATTACACACAGGTGGATTGTATTTATCATCATTAGTCATTTAGGTCAACATTGGATCATTCAGAGATCCTCACTGAACTTCTGGAGAGAGTTTGCTGCACTGAAAGTAAAGGGGCTGAATCATTTTGCACGCCCAATCTTTCAGTTTTTGATTTGTTAAAAAAAGTTTGAAATATCCAATAAATGTCGTTCCACTTCATGAGTGTGTCCCACTTGTTGTTGATTCTTCACAAAAAAATACAGTTTTATATCTTTATGTTTGAAGCCTGAAATGTGGCAAAAGGTCGCAAAGTTCAAGGGGGCCGAATACTTTCGCAAGGCACTGTATAGTAACATTGGAGCGGGCTGTGCGGTGGCAGTATTTACAGGTAGTATTTATAGTAACATCGGAGGGGGCTGTGCTGTGGCAGTATTTTTATGTAGTATTTATAGTAACAGTGGAGGGGGCTGTGGCAGTATTTATAGTAACAGTGGAGGGGCTGTGCTGTAGCAGTATTTATTTGACAATATTTATAGTAACAGTGGGGGGGCTGTGCTGTGGCAGTATTTATAGTAACATTGGAGGGAGCTGTGGCAGTATTTGTAGTAACAGTGGTTTGGCTGTGCTGTGGCAGTATTTATAGTAACAGTGGATGGGTTGTGCTGTGGCAGTATTTATTGTAACAGTGGTGGGGCTGTGTTGTGGAAGTATTTATAGTAACAGTGGTGGGGCTGTGCTGTGGCAGTATTTATAGGTAGTATTTATAGTAACAGTGGAGTGGCTGTGCTGTGGCAGTATTTATTTGGCAGTAATTATAGTAACAGTCGGAGGGGCTGTCTTGTGGCAGTATTTATAGTAACAGTGGAGGGGGCTGTGGCAGGATTTATAGTAACAGGGGAGGGGCTGTGGCAGGATTTATAGTAACAGTGGTGGGGCTGTGCTGTGGCAGTATTTATAGGTAGTATTTATAGTAACAGTGGAGTGGCTGTGCTGTGGCAGTATTTATAGTAACAGTGGAGGGGCTGTGCTGTGGCAGTATTTATAGGTAGTATTTATAGTAACAATGGAGGGGCTGTGCAGTGGCAGTATTTATAGTAACAGTGGAGGGGCTGTGCTGTGGCAGTATTTATATGTAGTATTTATAGTAATAGTGGAGGGGCTGTGCAGTGGCAGTATTTATTTGGCAGTATTTATAGTAACAGTGGAGGGGGCTGTGGCAGTATTTATAGTAACATTGGAGGGGGCCGTGGCAGTATTTATAGTAACAGTGGAGGGGTTTTTCTCCGGCAGTATTTATAGTAACAGAGGGGGCTTTGCTGTGGCAGTATTTATAGGTAGTATTTATAGTAACAGTGGAGGGGCTGTGCTGTGGCAGTATTTATAGTAACAATGGAGGGGCTGTGCTATGGCAGTATTTATAGTAACAGAGGGGGCTTTGCTGTGGCAGTATTTATAGGTAGTATTTATAGTAACAGTGGAGGGGCTGTGCTGTGGCAGTATTTATAGTAACAGTGGAGGGGCTGTGCTGTGGTAGTATTTATAGTAACAGTGGTGGGGCTGTGCTGTGGCAGTATTTATATGTAGTATTTATAGTAACAGTGGAGGGGCTGTGCTGAGGCAGTATTTATAGTAACAATGGAGGGGCTGTGCTATGGCAGTATTTATAGTAACATTGGAGGGGGCTGTGCTATGGCAGTATTTATAGTAACAGTGGGCGGGGCTGTGCTGAGGCAGTATTTATAGTAACATTGGAGGGGGCTGTGCTATGGCAGTATTTATAGTAACAGTGTTGTGCTATGGCAGTATTTATAGTAACAATGGAGGGGCTGTGCTGTGACAGTATTTATATGTAGTATTTATAGTAACAGTGGAGGGGCTGTGCTGAGGCAGTATTTATAGTAACAATGGAGGGGCTGTGCTATGGCAGTATTTATAGTAACAGTGGGCGGGGCTGTGCTGAGGCAGTATTTATAGTAACAGTGGGCGGGCTGTGCTGAGGCAGTATTTATAGTAACATTCGATGGGGCTGTGGCAGTATTTATAGTAACAATGGAGGGGGCTGTGGCAGTATTTATAGTAACAATGGAGGGGGCTGTGGCAGTATTTATAGCAACATTGTAGGGGGCTTTGGCAGTATTTATAGTAACAATGGAGGGGCTGTGCTATGGCAGTATTTATAGTAACAGTGGGCGGGGCTATGCTGTGGCAGTATTTATATGTAGTATTTATAGTAACATTCGATGGGGCTGTGGCAGTATTTATAGTAACATTGGAGGGGGCTGTGGCAGTATTTATAGTAACAATGGAGGGGCTGTGCTGTGGCAGTATTTATATGTAGTATTTATAGTAACAGTGGAGGGGCTGTGCTGAGGCAGTATTTATAGTAACAATGGAGGGGCTGTGCTATGGCAGTAATTATAGTAACAGTGGGCGGGGCTGTGCTGAGGCAGTATTTATAGTAACAGTGGAGGGGCTGTGCTGAGGCAGTATTTATAGTAACATTCGATGGGGCTGTGGCAGTATTTATAGTAACAATGGAGGGGGCTGTGGCAGTATTTATAGTAACAATGGAGGGGGATGTGGCAGTATTTATAGTAACATTGGAGGGGGCTGTGGCAGTATTTATAGTAACAATGGAGGGGCTGTGCTGTGGCAGTATTTATAGTAACATTAGAGGGGGCTGTGCTGTGGCAGTGTTTATAGTAACAGTGGTGGGGCTGTGCTATGGCAGTATTTATAGTAACAGTGGGCGGGGCTATGCTGTGGCAGTATTTATAGTAACATTGGAGGGGGCTGTGCTGTGGCAGTATTTATAGGTGGTATTTATAGTAACAGTTGAGGGGCTGTGCTGTGGCAGTATTTATAGTAACAGTGGTGGGGCTGTGTTGTGGCAGTATTTATAGTAACAGTGGTGGGGCTGTGCTGTGGCAGTATTTATAGTAACATTGGAGAGGGCTGTGCTGTGGCAGTGTTTATAGGTGGTATTTATAGTAACAGTTGAGGGGCTGTGCTGTGGCAGTATTTATAGTAACAGTGGCGGGGCAGTGCTGTGGCAGTATTTATAGGTTCAGTGGAGGGGCTGTGCTTTGGCAGTATTTATAGTAACAGTCGTGGGGCTGTGCTGTGGCAGTATTTATAGGTGGTATTTATAGTAACAGTGGAGGGGCTGTGCAGTGGCAGTATTTATTCTGCAGTATTTATAGTAACAGTGGAGGGGCTGTGCTGTGGCAGTATTTGTAGTAACATTGGAGGGTGCTGTGGCAGTGTTTATAGTAACAGTGGAGGGGCTGTGCTGTGGCAGTGTTTATAGTAACAGTGGAGGGGGCTGTGGCAGTATTTATAGTAACATTGGAGGGGGCTGTGGCAGTATTTATAGTAACAGTGGAGGGGCTGTGCTGTGGCAGTATTTATAGTAACAGTGGAGGGGTTTTTCTCCGGCAGTATTCATAGTAACAGTGGAGGGGGCTTTGCTGCGGCAGTATTTATAGTAACATTGGAGGGGGCTGTGCTGTGGCAGTATTTATAGTAACATTGGAGGGGGCTGTGCTATTGCAGTATTTATAGGTAGTATTTACAGTGCCTTGCGAAAGTATTCGGCCCCCTTGAACTTTGCGACCTTTTGCCACATTTCAGGCTTCAAATATAAAGATAGAAAACTGTATTTTTTTGTGAAGAATCAACAACAAGTGGGACACAATCATGAAGTGGAACGACATTTATTGGATATTTCAAACTTTTTTAACAAATCAAAAACTGAAAAATTGGGCGTGCAAAATTATTCAGCCCCCTTAAGTTAATACTTTGTAGCGCCACCTTTTGCTGCGAATACAGCTGTAAGTCGCTTGGGGTATGTCTCTATCAGTTTTGCACATCGAGAGACTGACATTTTTTCCCATTCCTCCTTGCAAAACAGCTCGAGCTCAGTGAGGTTGGATGGAGAGCATTTGTGAACAGCAGTTCACAGTTCTTTCCACATATTCTCGATTGGATTCAGGTCTGGACTTTGACTTGGCCATTCTAACACCTGGATATGTTTATTTTTGAACCATTCCATTGTAGATTTTGCTTTATGTTTTAAATCATTGTCTTGTTGGAAGACAAATCTCCGTCCCAGTCTCAGGTCTTTTGCAGACTCCATCAGATTTTCTTCCAGAATGGTCCTGCATTTGGCTCCATCCATCTTCCCATCAATTTTAACCATCTTCCCTGTCCCTGCTGAAGAAAAGCAGGCCCAAACCATGATGCTGCCACCACCATGTTTGACAGTGGGGATGATGTGTTCAGGGTGATGAGCTGTGTTGCTTTTACGCCAAACATAACTTTTTGCATTGTTGCCAAAAAGTTCAATTTTGGTTTCATCTGACCAGAGCACCTTCTTCCACATGTTTGGTGTGTCTCCCAGGTGGCTTGTGGCAAACTTTAAACAACACTTTTTATGGATATCTTTAAGAAATGGCTTTCTTCTTGCCACTCTTCCATAAAGGCCAGATTTGTGCAATATACAACTGATTGTTGTCCTATGGACAGAGTCTCCCACCTCAGCTGTAGATCTCTGCAGTTCATCCAGAGTGATCATGGGCCTCTTGGCTGCATCTCTGATCAGTCTTCTCCTTGTATGAGCTGAAAGTTTAGAGGGACGGCCAGGTCTTGGTAGATTTGCAGTGGTCTGATACTCCTTCCATTTCAATATTATCGCTTGCACAGTGCTCCTTGGGATGTTTAAAGCTTGGGAAATCTTTTTGTATCCAAATCCGGCTTTAAACTTCTTCACAACAGTATCTCGGACCTGCCTGGTGTGTTCCTTGTTCTTCATGATGTTCTCTGCGCTTTTAATGGACCTCTGAGACTATCACAGTGCAGGTGCATTTATACGGAGACTTGATTACACACAGGTGGATTGTATTTATCATCATTAGTCATTTAGGTCAACATTGGATCATTCAGAGATCCTCACTGAACTTCTGGAGAGAGTTTGCTGCACTGAAAGTAAAGGGGCTGAATCATTTTGCACGCCCAATCTTTCAGTTTTTGATTTGTTAAAAAAAGTTTGAAATATCCAATAAATGTCGTTCCACTTCATGAGTGTGTCCCACTTGTTGTTGATTCTTCACAAAAAAATACAGTTTTATATCTTTATGTTTGAAGCCTGAAATGTGGCAAAAGGTCGCAAAGTTCAAGGGGGCCGAATACTTTCGCAAGGCACTGTATAGTAACATTGGAGCGGGCTGTGCGGTGGCAGTATTTACAGGTAGTATTTATAGTAACATCGGAGGGGGCTGTGCTGTGGCAGTATTTTTATGTAGTATTTATAGTAACAGTGGAGGGGGCTGTGGCAGTATTTATAGTAACAGTGGAGGGGCTGTGCTGTAGCAGTATTTATTTGACAATATTTATAGTAACAGTGGGGGGGCTGTGCTGTGGCAGTATTTATAGTAACATTGGAGGGAGCTGTGGCAGTATTTGTAGTAACAGTGGTTTGGCTGTGCTGTGGCAGTATTTATAGTAACAGTGGATGGGTTGTGCTGTGGCAGTATTTATTGTAACAGTGGTGGGGCTGTGTTGTGGAAGTATTTATAGTAACAGTGGTGGGGCTGTGCTGTGGCAGTATTTATAGGTAGTATTTATAGTAACAGTGGAGTGGCTGTGCTGTGGCAGTATTTATTTGGCAGTAATTATAGTAACAGTCGGAGGGGCTGTCTTGTGGCAGTATTTATAGTATCAGTGGAGGGGGCTGTGGCAGGATTTATAGTAACAGGGGAGGGGCTGTGGCAGGATTTATAGTAACAGGGGAGGGGCTGTGGCAGGATTTATAGTAACAGTGGTGGGGCTGTGCTGTGGCAGTATTTATAGGTAGTATTTATAGTAACAGTGGAGTGGCTGTGCTGTGGCAGTATTTATAGTAACAGTGGAGGGGGCTGTGGCAGGATTTATAGTAACAGTGGAGGGGCTCTGCTGTGCCAGTATGTATAGTAACTTTGGAGGGGGCTGTGCTGTGACAGTATTTATAGGTAGTATTTATAGTAACATTGGAGGGGTCTGTGCTGTGGCAGTATTTATATGTAGTATTTATAGTAACCGTAGAGGGGCTGTGGCAGTATTTATAGTAACAGTGGAGGGGCTGTGCTGTGGCAGTATTTATATGTAGTATTTATAGTAACAGTGGAGGGGCTGTGCTGTGGGAGTATTTATAGTAACAGTGGTGTGGCTGTGCTGTGGCAGTACTTATAGGTAGTATTTATAGTAACAGTAGGATGGCATTGCTGTGGCAGTATTTATAGTAACAGTGGAGGGGCTGTGCTGTGGCAGTATTTATAGTACCAGTGGAGGGGCTGTGCTGTGGCAGTATTTATAGGTAGTATTTATAGTAACAGTAGAGTGGCATTGCTGTGGCAGTATTTATAGTAACAGTGGAGGGGCTGTGATGTGGCAGTACTTATAGGCAGTATTTATAGTAACAGTGGAGGGGCTGTGCTGTGGCAGTATTTATAGTAACAGTGGAGGGGTCTGTGCTGTGGCAGTATTTATATGTAGTATTTATAGTAACAGTAGGATGGCATTGCTGTGGCAGTATTTATAGTAACAGTGGAGGGGCTGTGCTGTGGCAGTATTTATAGTACCAGTGGAGGGGCTGTGCTGTGGCAGTATTTATAGGTAGTATTTATAGTAACAGTAGAGTGGCATTGCTGTGGAAGTATTTATAGTAACAGTGGAGGGGCTGTGATGTGGCAGTACTTATAGGCAGTATTTATAGTAACAGTGGAGGGGCTGTGCTGTGGCAGTGTTTATAGTAACAGTGGAGGGGCTGTGCTGTGGCAGAACTTATAGGTAGTATTTCTAGTAACAGTGGAGGGGCTGTGCTGTGGCAGAACTTATAGGTAGTATTTATAGTAACATTGGAGGGGGCTGTGCTGTGGCAGAACTTATAGGTAGTATTTATAGTAACAGTGGAGGGGCTGTGCTGTGGCAGTATGTATTTGGCAGTATTTATAGTAACAGTGGTGGGGCTGTGCTGTGGCAGTACTTATAGGTAGTATTTATAGTAACAGTGGAGGGGCTGTGCTGTGGCAGTATGTATTTGGCAGTATTTATAGTAACAGTGGTGGGGCTGTGCTGTGGCAGTATTTATAGGTAGTATTTATAGTAACAGTAGAGTGGCATTGCTGTGGCAGTATTTATAGTAACAGTGGAGGGGCTGTGATGTGGCAGTACTTATAGGCAGTATTTATAGTAACAGTGGAGGGGCTGTGCTGTGGCAGTATTTATAGTAACAGTGGAGGGGCTGTGCTGTGGCAGTATTTATAGGTAGTATTTATAGTAACAGTAGGATGGCATTGCTGTGGCAGTATTTATAGTAACAGTGGAGGGGCTGTGCTGTGGCAGTATTTATAGTACCAGTGGAGGGGCTGTGCTGTGGCAGTATTTATAGGTAGTATTTATAGTAACAGTAGAGTGGCATTGCTGTGGCAGTATTTATAGTAACAGTGGAGGGGCTGTGATGTGGCAGTACTTATAGGCAGTATTTATAGTAACAGTGGAGGGGCTGTGCTGTGGCAGTACTTATAGGCAGTATTTATAGTAACATTGGAGGGGTCTGTGCTGTGGCAGTATTTATAGGTAGTATTTCTAGTAACAGTGGAGGGGCTGTGATGTGGCAGTACTTATAGGCAGTATTTATAGTAACATTGTAGGGGTCTGTGCTATGGCAGTATTTATAGGTAGTATTTATAGTAACATTGGAGGGGGCTGTGCTGTGGCAGAACTTATAGGTAGTATTTATAGTAACAGTGGAGGGGCTGTGCTGTGGCAGTATGTATTTGGCAGTATTTATAGTAACAGTGGTGGGGCTGTGCTGTGGCAGTACTTATAGGTAGTATTTATAGTAACAGTGGTGGGGCTGTGCTGTGGCAGAACTTATAGGTAGTATTTATAGTAACATTGGAGGGGTGTGCTGTAGCAGTATTTATTTGGCACTATTTATAGTAACAGTGGAGGGGCTGTGCTGTGGCAGTATTTATAGGTAGTATTTATAGTAACAGTAGAGTGGCATTGCTGTGGCAGTATTTATAGTAACAGTGGAGGGGCTGTGATGTGGCAGTACTTATAGGCAGTATTTATAGTAACAGTGGAGGGGCTGTGCTGTGGCAGTACTTATAGGCAGTATTTATAGTAACATTGGAGGGGCTGTGCTGTGGCAGTATGTATTTGGCAGTATTTATAGTAACAGTGGAGTGGAGGGGCTGTGCTGAGGCAGTATTTATAGTAACATTGGAGGGGGCTGTGTCAGTATTCATAGTAACAGTGGAGGGGTGTGCTGTAGCAGTATTTATTTGGCACTATTTATAGTAACAGTGGAGGGGCTGTGCTGTGGCAGTATTTATGGTAACAGTGGAGGGGCTGTGCTGTGGCAGTATTTATAGTAACAGTGGAGGGGCTGTGCGGTGGCAGTATTTATAGTAACAGTGGAAGGGCTGTGCTGTGGCAGTATTTATAGTAACAGTGGAGGGGCTGTGCTGTGGCAGTATTTATAGTAACAGTGGAGGGGCTGTGCTGTGGCAGTATTTATAGTAACAGTGGAGGGGCTGTGCTGTTGCAGTATTTATGGTAACAGTGGAGGGGCTGTGCTGTGGCACTATTTATAGTAACAGTGGGGGGGCTGTGCTGTGGCAGTATTTATAGTAACAGTGGAGGGGCTGTGCTGTGGCAGTATTTATAGTAACAGTGGAGGGGCTGTGCGGTGGCAGTATTTATAGTAACAGTGGAGGGGCTGTGCTGTGGCAGTATTTATAGTAACAGTGGAAGGGCTGTGCTGTGGCAGTATTTATAGTAACAGTGGAGGGGCTGTGCGGTGGCAGTATTTATAGTAACAGTGGAAGGGCTGTGCTGTGGCAGTATTTATAGTAACAGTGGAGGGGCTGTGCTGTGGCAGTATTTATAGTAACAGTGGAGGGGCTGTGCTGTGGCAGTATTTATAGTAACAGTGGAGGGGTCTGTGCTGTGGCAGTATTTATATGTAGTATTTATAGTAACAGTAGGATGGCATTGCTGTGGCAGTATTTATAGTAACAGTGGAGGGGCTGTGCTGTGGCAGTATTTATAGTACCAGTGGAGGGGCTGTGCTGTGGCAGTATTTATAGGTAGTATTTATAGTAACAGTAGAGTGGCATTGCTGTGGAAGTATTTATAGTAACAGTGGAGGGGCTGTGATGTGGCAGTACTTATAGGCAGTATTTATAGTAACAGTGGAGGGGCTGTGCTGTGGCAGTGTTTATAGTAACAGTGGAGGGGCTGTGCTGTGGCAGAACTTATAGGTAGTATTTCTAGTAACAGTGGAGGGGCTGTGCTGTGGCAGAACTTATAGGTAGTATTTATAGTAACATTGGAGGGGGCTGTGCTGTGGCAGAACTTATAGGTAGTATTTATAGTAACAGTGGAGGGGCTGTGCTGTGGCAGTATGTATTTGGCAGTATTTATAGTAACAGTGGTGGGGCTGTGCTGTGGCAGTACTTATAGGTAGTATTTATAGTAACAGTGGAGGGGCTGTGCTGTGGCAGTATGTATTTGGCAGTATTTATAGTAACAGTGGTGGGGCTGTGCTGTGGCAGTATTTATTTGGCAGTAATTATAGTAACAGTCGGAGGGGCTGTCTTGTGGCAGTATTTATAGTAACAGTGGAGGGGGCTGTGGCAGGATTTATAGTAACAGGGGAGGGGCTGTGGCAGGATTTATAGTAACAGGGGAGGGGCTGTGGCAGGATTTATAGTAACAGTGGTGGGGCTGTGCTGTGGCAGTATTTATAGGTAGTATTTATAGTAACAGTGGAGTGGCTGTGCTGTGGCAGTATTTATAGTAACAGTGGAGGGGGCTGTGGCAGGATTTATAGTAACAGTGGAGGGGCTCTGCTGTGCCAGTATGTATAGTAACTTTGGAGGGGGCTGTGCTGTGACAGTATTTATAGGTAGTATTTATAGTAACATTGGAGGGGTCTGTGCTGTGGCAGTATTTATATGTAGTATTTATAGTAACCGTAGAGGGGCTGTGGCAGTATTTATAGTAACAGTGGAGGGGCTGTGCTGTGGCAGTATTTATATGTAGTATTTATAGTAACAGTGGAGGGGCTGTGCTGTGGGAGTATTTATAGTAACAGTGGTGTGGCTGTGCTGTGGCAGTACTTATAGGTAGTATTTATAGTAACAGTAGGATGGCATTGCTGTGGCAGTATTTATAGTAACAGTGGAGGGGCTGTGCTGTGGCAGTATTTATAGTACCAGTGGAGGGGCTGTGCTGTGGCAGTATTTATAGGTAGTATTTATAGTAACAGTAGAGTGGCATTGCTGTGACAGTATTTATAGTAACAGTGGAGGGGCTGTGATGTGGCAGTACTTATAGGCAGTATTTATAGTAACAGTGGAGGGGCTGTGCTGTGGCAGTATTTATAGTAACAGTGGAGGGGTCTGTGCTGTGGCAGTATTTATATGTAGTATTTATAGTAACAGTAGGATGGCATTGCTGTGGCAGTATTTATAGTAACAGTGGAGGGGCTGTGCTGTGGCAGTATTTATAGTACCAGTGGAGGGGCTGTGCTGTGGCAGTATTTATAGGTAGTATTTATAGTAACAGTAGAGTGGCATTGCTGTGGAAGTATTTATAGTAACAGTGGAGGGGCTGTGATGTGGCAGTACTTATAGGCAGTATTTATAGTAACAGTGGAGGGGCTGTGCTGTGGCAGTGTTTATAGTAACAGTGGAGGGGCTGTGCTGTGGCAGAACTTATAGGTAGTATTTCTAGTAACAGTGGAGGGGCTGTGCTGTGGCAGAACTTATAGGTAGTATTTATAGTAACATTGGAGGGGGCTGTGCTGTGGCAGAACTTATAGGTAGTATTTATAGTAACAGTGGAGGGGCTGTGCTGTGGCAGTATGTATTTGGCAGTATTTATAGTAACAGTGGTGGGGCTGTGCTGTGGCAGTACTTATAGGTAGTATTTATAGTAACAGTGGAGGGGCTGTGCTGTGGCAGTATGTATTTGGCAGTATTTATAGTAACAGTGGTGGGGCTGTGCTGTGGCAGTATTTATAGGTAGTATTTATAGTAACAGTAGAGTGGCATTGCTGTGGCAGTATTTATAGTAACAGTGGAGGGGCTGTGATGTGGCAGTACTTATAGGCAGTATTTATAGTAACAGTGGAGGGGCTGTGCTGTGGCAGTATTTATAGTAACAGTGGAGGGGCTGTGCTGTGGCAGTATTTATAGTACCAGTGGAGGGGCTGTGCTGTGGCAGTATTTATAGGTAGTATTTATAGTAACAGTAGAGTGGCATTGCTGTGGCAGTATTTATAGTAACAGTGGAGGGGCTGTGATGTGGCAGTACTTATAGGCAGTATTTATAGTAACAGTGGAGGGGCTGTGCTGTGGCAGTACTTATAGGCAGTATTTATAGTAACATTGGAGGGGTCTGTGCTGTGGCAGTATTTATAGGTAGTATTTCTAGTAACAGTGGAGGGGCTGTGATGTGGCAGTACTTATAGGCAGTATTTATAGTAACATTGTAGGGGTCTGTGCTATGGCAGTATTTATAGGTAGTATTTATAGTAACATTGGAGGGGGCTGTGCTGTGGCAGAACTTATAGGTAGTATTTATAGTAACAGTGGAGGGGCTGTGCTGTGGCAGTATGTATTTGGCAGTATTTATAGTAACAGTGGTGGGGCTGTGCTGTGGCAGTACTTATAGGTAGTATTTATAGTAACAGTGGTGGGGCTGTGCTGTGGCAGAACTTATAGGTAGTATTTATAGTAACATTGGAGGGGTGTGCTGTAGCAGTATTTATTTGGCACTATTTATAGTAACAGTGGAGGGGCTGTGCTGTGGCAGTATTTATAGGTAGTATTTATAGTAACAGTAGAGTGGCATTGCTGTGGCAGTATTTATAGTAACAGTGGAGGGGCTGTGATGTGGCAGTACTTATAGGCAGTATTTATAGTAATAGTGGAGGGGCTGTGCTGTGGCAGTACTTATAGGCAGTATTTATAGTAACATTGGAGGGGCTGTGCTGTGGCAGTATGTATTTGGCAGTATTTATAGTAACAGTGGAGTGGAGGGGCTGTGCTGAGGCAGTATTTATAGTAACATTGGAGGGGGCTGTGTCAGTATTCATAGTAACAGTGGAGGGGTGTGCTGTAGCAGTATTTATTTGGCACTATTTATAGTAACAGTGGAGGGGCTGTGCTGTGGCAGTATTTATGGTAACAGTGGAGGGGCTGTGCTGTGGCAGTATTTATAGTAACAGTGGAGGGGCTGTGCGGTGGCAGTATTTATAGTAACAGTGGAAGGGCTGTGCTGTGGCAGTATTTATAGTAACAGTGGAGGGGCTGTGCTGTGGCAGTATTTATAGTAACAGTGGAGGGGCTGTGCTGTGGCAGTATTTATAGTAACAGTGGAGGGGCTGTGCTGTGGCAGTATTTATGGTAACAGTGGAGGGGCTGTGCTGTGGCACTATTTATAGTAACAGTGGGGGGGCTGTGCTGTGGCAGTATTTATGGTAACAGTGGAGGGGCTGTGCTGTGGCAGTATTTATAGTAACAGTGGAGGGGCTGTGCGGTGGCAGTATTTATAGTAACAGTGGAGGGGCTGTGCTGTGGCAGTATTTATAGTAACAGTGGAAGGGCTGTGCTGTGGCAGTATTTATAGTAACAGTGGAGGGGCTGTGCGGTGGCAGTATTTATAGTAACAGTGGAAGGGCTGTGCTGTGGCAGTATTTATAGTAACAGTGGAGGGGCTGTGCTGTGGCAGTATTTATAGTAACAGTGGAGGGGCTGTGCTGTGGCAGTATTTATAGTAACAGTGGAGGGGTCTGTGCTGTGGCAGTATTTATATGTAGTATTTATAGTAACAGTAGGATGGCATTGCTGTGGCAGTATTTATAGTAACAGTGGAGGGGCTGTGCTGTGGCAGTATTTATAGTACCAGTGGAGGGGCTGTGCTGTGGCAGTATTTATAGGTAGTATTTATAGTAACAGTAGAGTGGCATTGCTGTGGAAGTATTTATAGTAACAGTGGAGGGGCTGTGATGTGGCAGTACTTATAGGCAGTATTTATAGTAACAGTGGAGGGGCTGTGCTGTGGCAGTGTTTATAGTAACAGTGGAGGGGCTGTGCTGTGGCAGAACTTATAGGTAGTATTTCTAGTAACAGTGGAGGGGCTGTGCTGTGGCAGAACTTATAGGTAGTATTTATAGTAACATTGGAGGGGGCTGTGCTGTGGCAGAACTTATAGGTAGTATTTATAGTAACAGTGGAGGGGCTGTGCTGTGGCAGTATGTATTTGGCAGTATTTATAGTAACAGTGGTGGGGCTGTGCTGTGGCAGTACTTATAGGTAGTATTTATAGTAACAGTGGAGGGGCTGTGCTGTGGCAGTACTTATAGGTAGTATTTATAGTAACAGTAGGATGGCATTGCTGTGGCAGTATTTATAGTAACAGTGGAGGGGCTGTGCTGTGGCAGTATTTATAGTACCAGTGGAGGGGCTGTGCTGTGGCAGTATTTATAGGTAGTATTTATAGTAACAGTAGAGTGGCATTGCTGTGACAGTATTTATAGTAACAGTGGAGGGGCTGTGATGTGGCAGTACTTATAGGCAGTATTTATAGTAACAGTGGAGGGGCTGTGCTGTGGCAGTATTTATAGTAACAGTGGAGGGGTCTGTGCTGTGGCAGTATTTATATGTAGTATTTATAGTAACAGTAGGATGGCATTGCTGTGGCAGTATTTATAGTAACAGTGGAGGGGCTGTGATGTGGCAGTACTTATAGGCAGTATTTATAGTAACAGTGGAGGGGCTGTGCTGTGGCAGTACTTATAGGTAGTATTTATAGTAACAGTGGAGGGGCTGTGCTGTGGCAGTATGTATTTGGCAGTATTTATAGTAACAGTGGTGGGGCTGTGCTGTGGCAGTACTTATAGGTAGTATTTATAGTAACAGTGGAGGGGCTGTGCTGTGGCAGTATGTATTTGGCAGTATTTATAGTAACAGTGGTGGGGCTGTGCTGTGGCAGTATTTATAGGTAGTATTTATAGTAACAGTAGAGTGGCATTGCTGTGGCAGTATTTATAGTAACAGTGGAGGGGCTGTGATGTGGCAGTACTTATAGGCAGTATTTATAGTAACAGTGGAGGGGCTGTGCTGTGGCAGTATTTATAGTAACAGTGGAGGGGCTGTGCTGTGGCAGTATTTATAGGTAGTATTTATAGTAACAGTAGGATGGCATTGCTGTGGCAGTATTTATAGTAACAGTGGAGGGGCTGTGCTGTGGCAGTATTTATAGTACCAGTGGAGGGGCTGTGCTGTGGCAGTATTTATAGGTAGTATTTATAGTAACAGTAGAGTGGCATTGCTGTGGCAGTATTTATAGTAACAGTGGAGGGGCTGTGATGTGGCAGTACTTATAGGCAGTATTTATAGTAACAGTGGAGGGGCTGTGCTGTGGCAGTACTTATAGGCAGTATTTATAGTAACATTGGAGGGGTCTGTGCTGTGGCAGTATTTATAGGTAGTATTTCTAGTAACAGTGGAGGGGCTGTGATGTGGCAGTACTTATAGGCAGTATTTATAGTAACATTGTAGGGGTCTGTGCTATGGCAGTATTTATAGGTAGTATTTATAGTAACATTGGAGGGGGCTGTGCTGTGGCAGAACTTATAGGTAGTATTTATAGTAACAGTGGAGGGGCTGTGCTGTGGCAGTATGTATTTGGCAGTATTTATAGTAACAGTGGTGGGGCTGTGCTGTGGCAGTACTTATAGGTAGTATTTATAGTAACAGTGGTGGGGCTGTGCTGTGGCAGAACTTATAGGTACTATTTATAGTAACATTGGAGGGGTGTGCTGTAGCAGTATTTATTTGGCACTATTTATAGTAACAGTGGAGGGGCTGTGCTGTGGCAGTATTTATAGGTAGTATTTATAGTAACAGTAGAGTGGCATTGCTGTGGCAGTATTTATAGTAACAGTGGAGGGGCTGTGATGTGGCAGTACTTATAGGCAGTATTTATAGTAACAGTGGAGGGGCTGTGCTGTGGCAGTACTTATAGGCAGTATTTATAGTAACATTGGAGGGGCTGTGCTGTGGCAGTATGTATTTGGCAGTATTTATAGTAACAGTGGAGTGGAGGGGCTGTGCTGAGGCAGTATTTATAGTAACATTGGAGGGGGCTGTGTCAGTATTCATAGTAACAGTGGAGGGGTGTGCTGTAGCAGTATTTATTTGGCACTATTTATAGTAACAGTGGAGGGGCTGTGCTGTGGCAGTATTTATGGTAACAGTGGAGGGGCTGTGCTGTGGCAGTATTTATAGTAACAGTGGAGGGGCTGTGCGGTGGCAGTATTTATAGTAACAGTGGAAGGGCTGTGCTGTGGCAGTATTTATAGTAACAGTGGAGGGGCTGTGCTGTGGCAGTATTTATAGTAACAGTGGAGGGGCTGTGCTGTGGCAGTATTTATAGTAACAGTGGAGGGGCTGTGCTGTGGCAGTATTTATAGTAACAGTGGAGGGGCTGTGCTGTGGCACTATTTATAGTAACAGTGGGGGGGCTGTGCTGTGGCAGTATTTATGGTAACAGTGGAGGGGCTGTGCTGTGGCAGTATTTATAGTAACAGTGGAGGGGCTGTGCGGTGGCAGTATTTATAGTAACAGTGGAGGGGCTGTGCTGTGGCAGTATTTATAGTAACAGTGGAAGGGCTGTGCTGTGGCAGTATTTATAGTAACAGTGGAGGGGCTGTGCGGTGGCAGTATTTATAGTAACAGTGGAAGGGCTGTGCTGTGGCAGTATTTATAGTAACAGTGGAGGGGCTGTGCTGTGGCAGTATTTATAGTAACAGTGGAGGGGCTGTGCGGTGGCAGTATTTATAGTAACAGTGGAGTGGCTGTGCGGTGGCAGTATTTATAGTAACAGTGGAGGGGCTGTGCGGTGGCAGTATTTATAGTAACAGTGGAGTGGAGGGGCTGTGCTGAGGCAGTATTTATAGTAACATTGGAGGGGGCTGTGTCAGTATTCATAGTAACAGTGGAGGGGTGTGCTGTAGCAGTATTTATTTGGCACTATTTATAGTAACAGTGGAGGGGCTGTGCTGTGGCAGTATTTATGGTAACAGTGGAGGGGCTGTGCTGTGGCAGTATTTATAGTAACAGTGGAGGGGCTGTGCGGTGGCAGTATTTATAGTAACAGTGGAGGGGCTGTGCTGTGGCAGTATTTATAGTAACAGTGGAAGGGCTGTGCTGTGGCAGTATTTATAGTAACAGTGGAGGGGCTGTGCGGTGGCAGTATTTATAGTAACAGTGGAAGGGCTGTGCTGTGGCAGTATTTATAGTAACAGTGGAGGGGCTGTGCTGTGGCAGTATTTATAGTAACAGTGGAGGGGCTGTGCGGTGGCAGTATTTATAGTAACAGTGGAGGGGCTGTGCGGTGGCAGTATTTATAGTAACAGTGGAGTGGCTGTGCGGTGGCAGTATTTATAGTAACAGTGGAGTGGAGGGGCTGTGCGGTGGCAGTATTTATAGTAACAGTGGAAGGGCTGTGCTGTGGCAGTATTTATAGTAACAGTGGAGGGGCTGTGCGGTGGCAGTATTTATAGTAACAGTGGAGGGGCTGTGCGGTGGCAGTATTTATAGTAACAGTGGAAGGGCTGTGCTGTGGCAGTATTTATAGTAACAGTGGAGGGGCTGTGCTGTGGCAGTTGTTATAGTAACAGTGGAGGGGCTGTGCGGTGGCAGTATTTATAGTAACAGTGGAGTGGCTGTGCGGTGGCAGTATTTATAGTAACAGTGGAGGGGCTGTGCGGTGGCAGTATTTATAGTAACAGTGGAGGGGCTGTGCGGTGGCAGTATTTATAGTAACAGTGGAGTGGCTGTGCGGTGGCAGTATTTATAGTAACAGTGGAGGGGCTGTGCGGTGGCAGTATTTATAGTAACAGTGGAGGGGCTGTGCGGTGGCAGTATTTATAGTAACAGCGGAAGGGCTGTGCAGTGGCAGTATTTATTCTGCAGTATTTATAGTAACAGTGGAGGGGCTGTGCTGTGGCAGTATTTATAGTAACAGTGGAGGGGCTGTGCGGTGGCAGTATTTATAGTAACAGTGGAGGGGCTGTGCGGTGGCAGTATTTATAGTAACAGTGGAAGGGCTGTGCGGTGGCAGTATTTATAGTAACAGTGGAAGGGCTGTGCTGTGGCAGTATTTATAGTAACAGTGGAAGGGCTGTGCTGTGGCAGTATGATTGGGATTTGATGTATGAGATATCCTCTCCACATGCAGGTGTTAAGTGTACCAGGAATGTAGGACTAGTGCACAGATCTAAGAGCTGAGGACGTAGCTGCCTGGCAGAGTGCTCATAAGAGACACACACTGAACACACATTCACATGAGTCTTACTTCTCCTTGCTGCTGAAGGTTTCCTATTTTGAAAGTTTTCTTCTGTAAAGTAGACACACACACACATTGCATACGCATTATATAACCCATAATATTGTTATATGATGTCACATGCTGTGTATTTCAACACATATACCCCACACCCCTCCATTTTCAGAACTACCGTGCTGATTTGGGACAGTTTGCAGGCATAATTCAACAAAGAGATACATGAACGTGCACTTTCTGCTTTTCCAGCATATTAAATGATTTAAAACACAAACACAATTAAGAGGTGAAGTTGAGGTGTGAAAAAGTGGATGGAGAGTAGAGAAGAGGAGGGGAGGAGAGGAGTAGTGGAGAGGAGAGGATGGAGAATGAGATTTGAGGGAAACATAAAAAGTGGCACATAGCTGACAGATAGGAGGATAGATGGGATATATAAAAAGGTGGATATTGAAAAGACAACAGAGAGAGAGAGAGAGAGAGAGAGAGAGAGAGACAGAGAGAGAGAGACAGAGACAGAGACAGAGAGAGAGACAGAGAGTGAGAGAGAGAGTGAGAGAGACAGAGAGAGAGAGAGACAGAGAGAGAGAGAGACAGAGAGAGAGAGAGAGAGACAGAGAGAGAGAGTGAGAGAGAGAGAGAGAGAGAGAGAGAGACAGAGAGAGAGAGAGACAGAGAGAGATAGAGTGTGAGAGAGAGAGAGAGAGAGAGAGAGAGAGAGAGAGAGAGACAGAGAGAGAGAGAAAGAGAGAGAGAGAGAGAGAGTGTGAGAGAGAGAGAGAGAGAGAGAGAGAGAGAGACAGAGAGAGAGAGAGAGACAGAGAGAGAGAGAGTGTGAGAGAGAGAGAGAGAGAGAGAGAGAGACAGAGAGAGAGAGAGTGTGAGAGAGAGAGAGAGAGAGAGAGAGACAGAGAGAGAGAGAGAGACAGAGAGAGAGAGAGAAATAGAGAGAGAGAGAGGGTGTGAGAGAGAGAGAGAGAGAGAGAGAGAGAGAGAGATAGAGACAGAGAGAGAGAGAGAGACAGAGAGAGAGAGAGAGAAAGAGATAGAGAGAGAGAGAGAGAGAGAGAGAGCAAAACAGAGGTGAGTAAAGCAAAGGAGCGCTAAAAGTAATTGAATGTGAATCCATATTGATTGGCCTACATAGAATAGGTTAGGACACTATACATGATGCTGTCTCTCCCTACATGGGGGAGTTTATGGAGTCAGATCTATTCAGCGTTGTTCAGTCATTCAGCTCTCTGTCTTCCCTCATCAATTATCTGTCTCTACTCACCTCTAACCTATCTAAGGAGATATCCTGACGGGAGTCATTCACTAGAGCAAAGGTATAGGAGTTGTATGGGATTAGACTAGTCTCAACACAGACCTTTAAGGACCAGGATGTTAACATGTCAGAAGATGTATAAGTGATAAATACCTAAGATATTAGGAAAATCATTACTGAATCGTATTTGTTCTAGTCTCAGACAAAATGAAACTATAGCTCTGCATACCAGTTGAGGATGTCTTTATTCATTCAAAGCAGACACCAACTAAAAGCAGACACCAACTAAAAGCAGACACCAACTAAAAGCAGACACCAACTAAAAGCAGACACCAAGTAAAAGCAGACACCAACTAAAAGCAGACACCAACTAAATGCAGACACCAACTAAATGCAGACACCAACTAAAAGCAGACACCAACTAAAAGCAGACACCAACTAAAAGCAGACACCAACAAAAAGCAGACACCAACTAAATGCAGACACCAACTAAATGCAGACACCAACTAAAAGCAGACACCAACTAAAAGCAGACACCAACTAAAAGCAGACACCAACTAAATGCAGACACCAACTAAAAGCAGACACCAACTAAATGCGGACGCAGACTTTTTTTAAATCTGGTCTTTTCTTATCTGTTCAAAAGCCTCCCAACGGCTCTATACCTCCGGTGAAAACACCTGATTCAGCCACTAGTACCGTAGGGAGCTGTCAAGCCCACCGCAAATAACTGTCAAATAACCCCATCCTACTCAATGACAGCTCTGTCCAGGGTACTATGCCCCAGTGGCACCCTATTCCATATATAGTACACTACTTTTGACCAGGACCCATAGGGCTCTGGTTGACAGTAGTGCACTAGGAAGGAAACAGGGTGAAATTTGCAACGCACCCCAGCTCTCTGCTCTGTTCTTCAACTAGTCTTTTACTGTCTGTCCATTTGTGTCTCTGACTATGAGTCAGTTGTGTAATCCCTGGTCCCTAGTTACAGGTGTTTCATTACAGCCAGCACATAACACCAGGCTGGTTAGACTGTCTGAAACCTGCCTGCTCATCACACACACAGCTCTGGTCCAGTCCCAGTGGGATGACATCACAACGTGTAGTTAGCTGATGGAGCTGTTCTTGGACTTCAAAAGCCATCATGCTGACAAAGATAAGAGGCAGTCACATGTTCTGCCAGCCTGGTGTCAGTTTCAGATCTGTTGCCAACTCCTCTTACTAACGTGTACTGTACTGCATGAGTTGGAGCAGTTGGCTATGGCATGTGTAGCATTAGGACCAGCCCAGGCTAGTGTGTTTTGGAGTCCAGGCTCAGAAACCCTCAATTGTGTTATTGTGAGGGGCAGAGCTGGGGGTGTTATGTGGTCTCCTGTTCCCTGCGTAAAGGCCCGGAGCAGAGCAGCATCTCCCTTTAATATTTCACATCCCTCGTCTGCTCCTCAGTCCCCTACAGCTACACCCACTACCTTTATTAATTCATCAGCCTCTCCACTACACTGACACATAATGGTCCCCACTAGAGCTGCCTGCCAGGGAGGGAGGGGGGAGGGAGGCAGGGGGTGGTCAGGCGGGTGGTCAGGCAGGCGGGAGAACTTGCCTCTATGTGTGATGTCATCACTCTGCTTCCAGACCAACAGGCAGGCGAGGGGGAGCTGCAGCTGGTATTAGTCAGCTCCTGGAATAGGCAGCAGAGAGAGAGAGCTGCCTGGCTGCCTGTCTGTGTGTGATGTCATCACTCTGCTTCCAGACCAACAGGCAGGCGAAGGGGAGCTGCAGCTGGTATTAGTCAGCTCCTGGAATAGGCAGCAGAGAGAGAGAGCTGCCTGGCTGCCTGTCTGTGTGTGATGTCATCACTCTGCTTCCAGACCAACAGGCAGGCGAAGGGGAGCTGCAGCTGGTATTAGTCAGCTCCTGGAATAGGCAGCAGAGAGAGAGAGCTGCCTGGCTGCCTGTCTGTGTGTGATGTCATCACTCTGCTTCCAGACCAACAGGCAGGCGAGGGGGAGCTGCAGCTGGTATTAGTCAGCTCCTGGAATAGGCAGCAGAGAGAGAGAGCTGCCTGGCTGCCTGTCTGTGTGTGATGTCATCACTCTGCTTCCAGACCAACAGGCAGGCGAGGGGGAGCTGCAGCTGGTATTAGTCAGCTCCTGGAATAGGCAGCAGAGAGAGAGAGCTGCCTGGCTGCCTGTCTGTGTGTGATGTCATCACTCTGCTTCCAGACCAACAGGCAGGCGAAGGGGAGCTGCAGCTGGTATTAGTCAGCTCCTGGAATAGGCAGCAGAGAGAGAGAGCTGCCTGGCTGCCTGTCTGTGTGTGATGTCATCACTCTGCTTCCAGACCAACAGGCAGGCGAAGGGGAGCTGCAGCTGGTATTAGTCAGCTCCTGGAATAGGCAGCAGAGAGAGAGAGCTGCCTGGCTGCCTGTCTGTGTGTGATGTCATCACTCTGCTTCCAGACCAACAGGCAGGCGAAGGGGAGCTGCAGCTGGTATTAGTCAGCTCCTGGAATAGGCAGCAGAGAGAGAGAGCTGCCTGGCTGCCTGTCTGTGTGTGATGTCATCACTCTGCTTCCAGACCAACAGGCAGGCGAAGGGGAGCTGCAGCTGGTATTAGTCAGCTCCTGGAATAGGCAGCAGAGAGAGAGAGCTGCCTGGCTGCCTGTCTGTGTGTGATGTCATCACTCTGCTTCCAGACCAACAGGCAGGCGAGGGGGAGCTGCAGCTGGTATTAGTCAGCTCCTGGAATAGGCAGCAGAGAGAGAGAGCTGCCTGGCTGCCTGTCTGTGTGTGATGTCATCACTCTGCTTCCAGACCAACAGGCAGGCGAGGGGGAGCTGCAGCTGGTATTAGTCAGCTCCTGGAATAGGCAGCAGAGAGAGAGAGCTGCCTGGCTGCCTGTCTGTGTGTGATGTCATCACTCTGCTTCCAGACCAACAGGCAGGCGAGGGGGAGCTGCAGCTGGTATTAGTCAGCTCCTGGAATAGGCAGCAGAGAGAGAGAGCTGCCTGGCTGCCTGTCTGTGAATGAGGTCATCACTCTGAGCCTGTTCACACTGTTTCCTGTGACATCTTTAGATTGAATGTGGGGGTAACAGGCAGAATGTACAGTAGTACTGTAGTAGTCCACCTGACTAACTAAATGAACTAGGAGGTCAGTTTTGAGCCTCAGGAGGTACAGATTGTGGTTTCCTCTCTCTCTTCATCCACCCATCAGTTGTGTACTGTAGGGGTGTTCACTATTGTTTTATGGATTTCCCAAAGCGCTGAATTGCTGAATCCTTTCATTGTGTTCTGCTACTGTTGCCTGACAGAGATATTATGCTTGGAGGGAGAGATGAAATTTATGAATATTCACCTTCCCTCCTTCTAACATAACTGTGTGGGAGGGAGTGTTTGGTCATTGTTTTTTGATCACTGTCTGTAGGGAGAGTGTGTGATCACTGTCTGTAGGGATATTGTGTGATCACTGTCTGTAGGGAGAGTGTGTGATCACTGTCTGTAGGGAGAGTGTGTGATCACTGTCTGTAGGGATATTGTGTGATCACTGTCTGTAGGTAGAGTGTGTGATTGCTGTCTGTAGGGAGAGTGTGTGATTGCTGTCTGTAGGGAGAGTGTGTGATTGCTGTCTGTAGGAAGAGTGTGTGATCACTGTCTGTAGGGAGAGTGTGTGATTGCTGTCTGTAGGGAGAGTGTGTGATTGCTGTCTGTAGGAAGAGTGTGTGATCACTGTCTGTAGGGAGAGTGTGTGATTGCTGTCTGTAGGGAGAGTGTGTGATTGCTGTCTGTAGGAAGAGTGTGTGATTGCTGTCTGTAGGGAGAGTGTGTGATTGCTGTCTGTAGGGAGAGTGTGTGATTGCTGTCTGTAGGTAGAGTGTGTGATCACTGTCTGTAGGGAGAGTGTGTGATTGCTGTCTGTAGGGAGAGTGTGTGATTGCTGTCTGTAGGAAGAGTGTGTGATTGCTGTCTGTAGGGAGAGTGTGTGATTGCTGTCTGTAGGGAGAGTGTGTGATTGCTGTCTGTAGGAAGAGTGTGCGACCTAACCAACATAATAAAGAAAACAAAGATAACTAAGGTCAGGGCGTGACAGAGAGTGTGTGATCGCTGTCTGTAGGGAGAGTGTGTGATCACTGTCTGGGAAAAGAACAGCATTACCTAACCTCACTCTTCTGTGGGCGGGGCCTCCTGGGTGACAGTTTGATGACATGTAGCAGAAGGCCGGAGGTCAGAACTGACAGAGAAGGATTATATTAGCTCCCAATTAGCCCTTACTCATGCTGGAACTGTATCAGAAAGGTCAAAGTTTACACATATGGTTGGCTGTGTGTGTGTGTGTGTGTGTGTGTGTGTTAGAGAGGGAGGGGCTAGAGAGGGAGGGAGAGAAATGGTCCGCTCTAGTTTAGTGGCCTGAAAGTGGGGCGATCTGTTCCTTGGAAGTTTCCCAGTGAAGTTTCCTGGGGACCGAGACACTGAAAATATCTATCTATATACACTCTTTGTCCTACATACAGTAAAAGAGAGGCTGAAAGAGAGAGAGAGAGAGAGAGACAGAGAGAGGTGTAGCAAGAGAGATTGATTGGGGAAGGTAAATGACACCACAGACAATGATGGTGGGACATTACAGACCAGATGACATGGCTTTGGATCCACATTGGCTGTGGATGTAAAGAACTTTGATCACTTGTAAGCACTATATCAATCTAATCTGTTAACGGAAGTGTGACCCATGTTATGATCCTGGCTCACAGAACAACTGTGAACCGTTGCTGGACCACTAAGGACCACACAGAATCTGACTTATCTCACTGACACTACCTCTCAGCAGGAGATGGACTGTGGGTGAGGATAAAGAGGGTCAATCAACCCCACTGATCAGCAGGAAGTCCAGTCAGTCTGACTCTGTCTCCCTGGAGTACTGTCAAAGGCACGACGTGACCCTTAACTAAATTGCAGCTTTCCAAGGAGAGTGCTGAAGGAGAAGTCTTTGTTGAGAGGAGATACGCAGTGGGAGAGATCTCTGTCGCTTATAGGAAATATCTAATCTATGTATCTCTCTGTTCCATCTCTTCTCTACAGGGCACATTCATTAAGGCCTATTATGTGTGACTCATCATGACTTCTCTCTTCAAACTAAATGAACACATTCTCCTTGCATTTCTCCACTTAACCGCTCACTTTTCTCCTTTGGTGTCCGCCTCCCTCAACCCTTTTAGTTTTCCCTCTCACCCCAGTCCACCTCCTGCGGTCTCTTCTCCTCCTGCTCCCTGTTCTGCCTTCTTCACGCTCCTTTCCACTTCAACAGTCTGTCTCAGCTTCCTTTCTCAGTATTTTTCTCTCAGCCCTCTCTCCTCCCCAATATCTCCCTGTTCCTCTCTGTCTCTCCCATCCTCTCTGTCTCTCCCATCCTCTCTGTCTCTCCCATCTTCTCTGTCCTCCCTCCTCTGCCTTGTTCCCCTCTCCGTCTCTCTAATCAGATCTGCTGTGTTCCTTTCCTCCTTCTATCTGCTTTTCTACTATGATCTCTCTCTCTCCTGGCTCCCAGTCCTTCTCCTTGTTCCAAATCCTCAGCTCTCTATTGAAACTAATCCTCTGTATTTCTCTACCCCCAACCCTGGAGCTTCTCTCTCTCTCTTTCCCCTCTCTCTCCATCTCTTTATCCATTCAACTCCCCCGCTCCATAGTGTCCTATTGCCTCCTCCCTATCTGCTCCCTTCTTCTATCTTCTCCTCCCTATCTCTGATTACTCAGCACTATGCTAAATATATTTTTGGATCATATTTGATATTTTCTACCATTCCCAGTTAGGCAGCTTTCTGACAGGCTTCCGACCTAGATGCCATCTCCGTGTCCTTCCACCAGCCCCCCCAATATCTTTCTCTCTCTCTCTCTCTCTCTCTCTCTCTTTCTCTCTCTCTCTCTCTCTCTCTCTCTCGCTCTGTTTCTTTCTTTCTTTCTCTCTCCGTCTCTCTCTCTCTCTCTTTCTGCCCTTCCCGATGTGTCTGTCTCTGTCTAAAACCTGCTCTCTTCCCCTCTCTCTCTCCTGTGTCTCTGTCTAAAACCTGCTCTCTTCCCCTCTCTCTCTCCTGTGTCTCTGTACCCCCTTCTCTTTGTCTTCCGCCCTCATTTTTGCTCTCTCTCTCTTTCTGTGTCTCTCTGTCGTCTCTGCTACCTGACAGTGTCACTGTATGGTGGTGTCCAGGTGTGCTGTAACACTACTGTGGCCTGTCAGCTCAGCTGCACTGTGCTCTTCATTAGTGAGGAGGCTGAGATGCATGAATATGACACAGGTTAAAGATCCATGAGAAATATTATATCTGTGTTTCTCATTTGCTTTGTTTTGGTACAATGTGTCACCATCTCTCACACTAAAATCTTCCTTCTCTCCCACCCTGTGGTTTCTCATTTTCTCATATTGTCTTCTCCTCTCCTCTCATTCTCTCTGACGACAGCTAGTGGTATTTGCTGTCACTCACTGTCCTCTGAGAACAGCCCTGGGAGCTGTTGTCAAACACAGCTTTTCTCACAGTGGCCCCTCTCTTCCCTGTGTCTTTCAACCATCTTACACACACACACACACACACACACACACACACACACACACACACACACACACACACACACACACACACACACACACACACACACACACACACACACATGTTCAATTTACAGTTCATTACTCTCCTATGCTTGGGTGCATTCAAAGTGAAATAGCTCGAACACAATGAGCGACAGGATATTGGATGTTTTCAAAATGAACGTTTAAATGAGCACCCAGAGATAAAACATCACAATTTAGGCAGTTTTATTGGCAGTGCTATCTCTCTTTTTGCCTTTGTTTCTGGGTATTCATTGTTGATATAGTTGTGTTGTATTGTAACGGATGTGGGTGTGTGCTATGTGGTAGATGTCAGGAGGGCAGGGTCAGTTTCAGAATTTGGGTTCGTCCTCTTCAGCTGGTGTGAATTGTGTTGTGTGGCCACTTGAACATGCTGTTTTAGCTGTGGGGAGCTGTCCTGTATGGAGTGGTGCTGAAACTCACAGAGCGCAATGCTGCCTAGTATCCACTAGGGACTGACCTGAACACTCTCCAGCTTGTAGTGCACTGTCTGCAGTCCGAGGTGCATCACAGACGCTCTGAAATTGTTCTCTCCACTCTGAGAGGTGAGGTTGAAGACTGTTTCATGCTACTGTGAAGTGTTATAGTCTAGTCTAGTCAAATGTGTGAGTGTGTAGAGGTAGTCTACAGTGTGTATTGTATTGTTTGCAGTAGTAGTGTAATGTTTGTAGTTTCAGTGGTGCTCTTGACAGTATAACAGTCATTGTGGTCAGTCTATAGATGTAGTATTTATCAAGGCACTGGCTACCAGGGCAGTATTATGTATGTCTACTATTTATAGAGCAGAGGTGGAAGATCTATTGCATAGATATTTATATGGGAGGTGTTGAAGAATACATTGTGATGAAATGGCAGCGCATGGTGACAGTGAAAAGGCAGAATGAAAGGAGTCAGTCTGTTCCCATAGTGACCAGAGTCAGGACATGAAACAGTGTAGGAACCCCGACAGACACTGGGGCTGCTGGTTGAGTTTTTAGGATTGTCCTTGGAACTCTCTCTCTCTCTCTCTCTCTCTCTCTCTCTCTCTCTCTCTGTCTCTCTTTCTCTCTCTCTCTCTGTCTCTCTCTGTCTCTCTCTCTCTGTCTCTCTCTCTCTCTCTCTCTCTCTCTCTCTCTCTCTCTCTCTCTCTCTCTGTCTCTCTCTCTCTCTCTCTCTCTCTCTCTCTCTCTCTTGACCTTTCATGGTTCTCCTCTTCTCCTTTCTCCTCCTCAGTGAGTCTTGGGGAATGATGCCGCTGCCGTTTGTGCCACTCTCCCTGTCGCCATGACAATGCCGCTCAGCCCCCTCTCCAGTGACGAGGAGCAGCAAAGGATGCTGGGAAACAATAGACATCTATATCCTGGGGCAGAGGACGAGGAAGAGGAGGAGGAAGATGAAGAAGAGGAGGGTGAGGAAGATGACCGTGATGCAGAGGGAGAAGATGGGGAGAATGGAGAGCTGGAGGGAGAAGAGGAAGAAGAGGAAGTGGAGGAAGTCAGGCGAGGAGGGGGCATGTCGCGAGGAGGCAGGGATGAGGGGCACAGGCAATTAGGCAAAATGACTGGACGACCCACAGGAGACAGACAGATACGACCCGGCAACATTGGGCACACAGTAAACCCTTATTCGTCCAACCATGGACCCACCCATCAACAGCCAGCCAATCAGCAGCAGCAGCAGAAGAGGCTGAGAGAGCATAGCTCCAGCAGGGCGCCGTCAGAGGACGCCCACATCGCCATGATGGTGTTCCGCATCGGCATCCCCGACATCAAACAGACGGTCAGTGACATCACACCTATTGTACCACCCCTACAGATGTAGGATCTTAATTTGAGTCAGTTTGCTACAGCAGGAAAATAATCCTGCAGCAACAGGAAATGTGAATTATTATGTGGATCATAATTAATGAACATTTTTGGAAGGGTTGATACATTTTAAGGGAAAATCAAGTCTGAAATGTCAAAGTGGAAATTACAAACTTTAGAAGCCTTGTTAAAACTCAAATACACAATAAGTTAGCATTTTCTGCCTCGCAGGAGAATTCTCAGCAACAAACGAGTGATCAAATTAAGATCCTACATTTGTATAGCAACCACTGGCATCAATAAATACAAACATTATGACCACTGACAGTCAGTACCACACCCTATAACCAATCTTCAGGACCACCCCCATTCACACTTCCATCAAACAGACAGTCACTACTTCTCCCCCATACAACCACTGACATCAATAAACACAAACATTATGACCACTGACAGTCAGTACCACACCCTATAACCAACCTTCAGGACCACCCCCATTCACACTTCCATCAAACAGACAGTCACTACTTCTCCCCCATACAACCACTGACGCCCAGTTCAACTGTTGGTGAGTATGCTGGGGGTTTACATCTTGAACTCTTCACAGTAGTTGCTTGACTTCTGACCTGTTCTTGTGTCTCTCGGTGTTTGGGAACGTACATATTTTGTCTTTTTTCTCAATGTCTCGACAATTCGAATCTGCAAAGCTAGGCAGACATTCTCCCAGAGTACTTCTTCAGATCCACTAAGACATAAGGGCGAAGTGTGTTCACACACACACACACACACACACACACACGTGCGCGTACACACACAGCGCCTCAGCAGCAGAAACACACGGTTTGATCCTGTCAGCACAGTGACTGAACTGAGAGAGAGTTTCAAGGTGACCTAGCTGTTTTACAGAATAGAAATACAGAGACAGAGTGAGAGAAAAAGAGACCAAGAGAGACAGAGAGACAGACAGAGACAAATAGATAGAGAGAGACAGACAGAGAGAGAGACAGCCAGGGAGAGACAGACAGAGAGAGACAGAGACAGACAGAGAGAGATAGAGAGAGACAGAGACAGACAGATACAGACAGAGAGAGAAAGAGAGAGACAGACAGAGAGAGAGACAGCCAGGGAGAGACAGACAGAGAGAGACAGAGACAGACAGATACAGACAGAGAGAGATAGAGAGAGAGAGAGACAGCCAGGGAGAGACAGACAGAGAGAGACAGAGAGAGACCGAGAGAGAGAGACAGAGAGAGGGTGCTTCTGTCACCAACCAAGGAGGGCCTACAGCAGCACCTAGATATTCTGCACAGATTCTGCCAGACCTGGGCCCTGACAGTAAATCTCAGTAAGACCAAAATAATGGTGTTCCAAAAAAGTCCAGTCGCCAGGACCACAACTACAAATTCCATCTAGACACTGTTGCCCTAGAGCACACAAAAAAACGATACATACCTTAGCCTAAACATCAGCGCCACAGGTAACTTCCACAAAGCTGTGAACGATCTGAGACAAGGCAAGAAGGGCATTCTATGCCATCAAAAGGGACATAAATTTCAACATACCAATTAGGATCTGGCTAAAAATACTTGAATCAGTCATAGAGCCCATTACCCTTTATGGTTGTGAGGTCTGGGGTCCGCTCACCAACCAAGACTTCACAAAATGGGACAAACACCAAATTGAAACTCTGCATGCAGAATTCTGCAAAAATATCCTCCGTGTACAACGTAGAACACCAAATAATGCATGCAGAGCAGAATTAGTCCGATACCCACTAATTATCAAAATCCAGAAAAGAGTCGTTAAATTCTACAACCACCTAAAAGGAAGCGACTCCAAAACCTTCCATAACAAAGCCATCACCTACAGAGAGATGAACCTGGAGAAGAGTCCCCTAAGCAAGCTGGTCCTGGGGCTCTGTTCACAAACATAAACACACCCCACAGAGCTCCAGGACAACAACACAATTAGACCCAACCAAATCATGAGAAAACAAAAATATAATTATTTGACACATTGGAAAGAATTAACAAAAAAAACAGAGCAAACTAGAATGCTATTTGGCCCTAAACATAGAGTACACAGTGGCATATAATATATATAATATATATAATATGACATTTGTAATGTCTTTATTGTTTTGAAACTTCTGTATGTGTAATGTTTACTGTTAATTTTTATTGTTTATTTCACTTTTGTATATTATCTACCTCACTTGCTTTGGCAATGTTAACACATGTTTCCCATGCTAATAAAGCCCCTTGAATTGAATTGAATTGAGAGACAGAGAGAGAGAGAGAGAGACAGAGAGAGACAGAGAGAGAGAGAGAGAGAGAGAGAGAGAGAGAGAGAGAGACAGAAAGAGAGAGAGAGAAGAACACCCTCTGGCTTACTGTCACTAATAAGGAGGTTTAAAATTGTAGCCCACCGCTAGAACCCTGGTCTGAACCATGATACCCTCATATCCCCCACAGAGCAGAGCATGGTGGAATAGACAAGTTGTAGGTGAGACCAATCCACAGTCAGGTTTTCTTCAGAATGTGATAGCTAGTATGGGACATCTCTGGGTCAATCTCCCCCCACCTAGACAAACAGAAACCAGTGACATGTCAATCTCCCCCACCTAGACAAACAGAAACCAGTGACATGTCAATCTCCCCACCTAGACAAACAGAAACCAGTGAAATGTAAATCTCCCCCACCTAGACAAACAGAAACCAGTGACATGTCAATCTCCCCCACCTAGACAAAGAGAAACCAGTGAAATGTCAATCTCCCCCACCTAGACAAACAGAAACCAGTGAAATGTCAATCTCCCCCACCTAGACAAACAGAAACCAGTGAAATGTCAATCTCCCCCACCTAGACAAACAGAAACCAGTGAAATGTCAATCTCCCCCACCTAGACAAACAGAAACCAGTGAAATGTCAATCTCCCCCACCTAGACAAACAGAAACCAGTGACATGCCAATCTCTCCTCACCTAGACAAACAGAAACCAGTGACATGTCAATCTCTCCCCACCTAGACAAACAGAAACCAGTGAAATTTCAATCCAGGATGCTCTGTCTCTCTGTCTCTCTCTCTCTCTCGCTCTCTCTCTCTCTGTCTCTCTCTCTCTCAGATGAGTATCAGGACCTAATGGATCATGAATCATTTGATTGTGCTGTAAATTGAATTACTAAGAGCAGAGAGATTGGGGACGGTGGTGTGTGTGTGTGTGTGTGTGTGTGTGTGTGTGTGTGTGTGTGTGTGTGTGTGTGCGTGCGCATGTGCGTGCGTGTGCGTGTGTGTGAGAGAGAGAGAGAGAGAGAGAGAGAGAAGTGTAGAGTGTGGTGATATACATGCTACATGAAAGCCGATGCTCTTTTTACTCAACCACACACCACCACTTTACAAACAAGGGAACTCCAAATGTGAACATATGTGATTTTTTGACAGTATCCCCTATCCCCCTATGTATCTTGTTTGACATGTGTGTGAGTGTATTACAGTCGGGAAAGTATTCAGACCGCTTGACTTGTTCCACATTTTGTTACGTTACAGCCTTATTCAAAAATGTATTTGCATTTTTATTTATTTATTGTTAAATAGTCATCAATCTACACACAATACCCCATAATGACAAAGCAAAAACAGGTTTTTATACATTTTTGCAAATGTATAAAAAGTAAAGTGGAAATCTCACATTTACACAAGTATTCAGACCCTTTACTCAGTACTTTGTTGAAGCACCCTTGGCAGCAATTACATCCTCTTGTCTTCTTGGTTATGATGCTACAAGCTTGGCACACTTGTATTTGGGGAGTTTCTCCCATTCTTCTCTGCAGATCCTCTCAAGCTCTGACAGGTTGGATGGGGAGCTTTACTGCACAGCTATTTTCAGGTCTCTCCAGAGATGTTCAATCGGGTTCAAGTCCGGGCTCTGGCTGGGCCACTCAAGGACATTCAGAGACTTGTCCCGAAGCCACTCCTGCGTTGTCTTGGCTGTGTGCTCAGGGTCATTGTCCTGTTGGAAGGTGAACCTTTGCCCCCAGTCTGAGGTACTGAGTGCTCTGCAGCAGGTTTTCATCAAGGATCTCTCTGTACTTTGCTCTGTTCATCTTTCCCTCAATCCTGACCACCTCCCTGACCAAGGCCCTTCTCCCCCAATTGCACAGTTTGCCCTGGCAGCCAGCTCTAGGAACAGTCATGGTGGTTCCAAACTTCTTCCATTTAAGAATGATAGAGGCCACTGTGTTCTTGAAGACATTCAATGCTGCACACATTTTTTGGTACCCTTACCCAGATCTGTGGGCCCACACAATCCTGTCTCGGAGCTCTACGGACAATTCCTTCGACCTCATGTCTTGGTTTTTGCTCTGACATGCATTGTCAACTGTGGGACCTTATATAGACAGGTGTGTGCCTTTCCAAATCATGTCCAATCAATTGAATTTACCACAGGTGGACTCCAATCAAGTTGAAGAAACATCTCAAGGATGATCAATGGAAAATGTTGAGTCTCATAGCAAAGGGTCTGAATACTTATATAAATAAGGTATTTCTGTTTTGTTGTATTTAATTAATTTTAGAATAAGGCTGTAATGTAACAAAATGTGGAAAATGGGAAGGGGTCTCAATACTTTCTGAATGCACTGTATGTGTCTGTGTGCTGATTTGAATGTGTTTTGATGACTATACGAGTGTGTAGTACTGTGTATTACTGTATTCTGTGGATCTCCTGCTGTTACTTGTTCCCTCGCTCCGCTGTGTGTGCGAACAGTGAGAAGCATGCTGGGGAATTGGTTACCCAAGATCCTTTCTCTGTGTCTTATGGAAGGAACATGTACAGTATTTTGACATGATCTAAGATAACCAATACTACAATTAGTGCTGCCACGTTATGGTCAGTGACACCACATGACTTCCAGATGTTTCTGAGGAGTAGGGCAATATCCTGTCCTCTATTTCTCCTCTCTCCTGACGTCCCTCCATCTCATATCGTCCTTCTCTCCTTTTGTCTTTCACACCGTCCCTTCACCCTCCTTACCTCACTTCTTCCCATCTCTCTCTTCTCTCTCTCTCTCTTCTCTCTCTCTCTTCTCCTCTCTCCTATCTCCTTCTCTCCTGTGCAGTGGGATAATATGTTTGTATAATCTCAGTGTATTAGGCCTGTTCTACATGTCAGCTAATTCGCCCTCAATAAACTCTAATTGCTGGTTAATTGTATTGTAATGAGATCATGGAGAGACGGACAGCAGCTCATAAACACAAATGTTAAGAATTGAGGATTTCCACAACTGGCTAAGAAGTGCCCACATACCCCCTGATATATATTTACCTACACATACAGTATATAGTACATCTATACATAGTCATCTTACCTGCTGTATAAACATAGTATCATCCCATTGACATACATTTAGAGTAGACCAACAACTGTAAGCCTTGTAAGGACCTTCTCAGTGCTCAGCCAGAGGTGAAGAGGGGCCCAGATAAGAGAGGCAGAGCCAGATAAGAGGGTGAAGAGAGGAGAGGAGAGGACAGGGGATGGAAGGAGGGAGGGAAACGGGGCTGAAAGGAATGTGGAAAGGAAGACTGTGTGACTGTGAGGTAGCTAGAGAGGGGGAACATAGCAAATAGATGGGAAAGAGGTAGTGAGAGAGGCCGAAGGAGAAACGGAGAGAGAAATTGACAAACTTAGTGGGAGAGAGGGGGTGGTTATTTCCCCATAGTTCTCATTAAAGGCTGCTAATCCCGCTGCACTTGCCCTGCAGAAAAGGGCCGGAGGGTAGGAGAGAGAGAGAGAGAGAAGGAAGAAAGAAAGGAAGGAAGGAAGGTAGGAAGGAGAGAGAGCGGGAGGCCCATACTATAGTCTGCAGAGATAACGAATGTCAGCACAGATACAAGAAGATGGAGAAAGAGTAACATGGACAAAGATATAATAAATCAATAGAGTGAGTGAGTGAGTGAGTGAGAGGGGGTGGGGGTGAAATCCCACTCCTTACAAAATATTTTAATAAAGTTGAAGCTCATATACTGCATTTCTGTACGATTTAAAAACTCTACATTGAAATTTGGAGAACAGCAAAAACAAGCAAAAAGGACCCAACCATTATTGCCTGAGTTGCTCTAGCTTCATTCACCTCAGTCCATCTACAAACATATAGCCTATTAGCAATACAGTTAGCCGCATTAACTCATTTACAAACATATAGCCTATTAGCAATACAGTTAGCCTCATTAACTCATCTACAAACATATAGCCTATTAGCAATACAGTTAGCCTCATTAACTCATCTACAAACATATAGCCTATTAGCAATACAGTTAGCCGCATTAACTCATTTACAAACATATAGCCTATTAGCAATACAGTTAGCCTCATTAACTCATCTACAAACATATAGCCTATTAGCAATACAGTTAGCCTCATTAACTCATCTACAAACATATAGCCTATTAGCAATACAGTTAGCCTCATTAACTCATCTACAAACATATAGCCTATTAGCAATACAGTTAGCCTCATTAACTCATCTACAAACATATAGCCTGTTAGCAATACAGTTAGCCTCATTAACTAATCTACAAACATATAGCCTATTAGCAATACAGTTAGCCTCATTAACTAATCTACAAACATATAGCCTATTAGCAATACAGTTAGCCTCATTAACTAATCTACAAACATATAGCCTATTAGCAATACAGTTAGCCTCATTAACTAATCTACAAACATATAGCCTATTAGCAATACAGTTAGCCTCATTAACTCATCTACAAACATATAGCCTATTAGCAATACAGTTAGCCGCATTAACTCATCTACAAACATATAGCCTATTAGCAATACAGTTAGCCTCATTAACTCATCTACAAACATATAGCCTATTAGCAATACAGTTAGCCGAATTAACTCACATTAATTCAGCACCGGGATTAAAAACATACAGGGATCTGTTAGCAGAAAAAGTACTTTATTAGCAAAAGGTAAACAGATTTACAGATTTTTTGTTGTAGTAATTTCCTGCAATTCTACACATTTGCCATGACTTATACCATGTTAATATGATATCTCAGTGACTTACAAAATCAATGGGGTCCCTTTGGAGGTCAGGGCCCCTGGGGAAGTGCCCTGCATGCCCGGTTGGTAATTCAACCATGATTACTTTAGATGGCTGGCTAGACTAAGTAGATTAATTTACCAATCTACATTTTTTAACAGATATGGACTAATTGAGTGACTGTGAGTGTGGGACATATAGGGAGGAAAACTGCTGATGAACAACCACGTTTTGAAATGTCACCTTGTGTATTCTACTATTCTAATTCTCAACAGTAAGTTGAGACCACGACCGAGTTCCCAAAATATATATTTTTCAAATTCTGAAAAATTGCAAAGATCCGGACCTCGGTGTCTTTATATGTAGCTACGGACCTGACTGCAATATGAGTGTAAAAGAGAGAAGTGACAGTCAATATGTAAGCTGCCTCAACCTACAGCTAGTTGTTAGTCTATAATACTGAATCAATAACAGTAAGTCAGAACCAGTCAGACTCAGAAGCAGAGATGGTCTTCCTCTCTGTTAGAAGTCTGTAAAGAGTTAGTCTGGAGTGGAGGGCTCATGAGAGAGTTTGAGTCATTTCAACCAATCAGTAGGTATATGTAGGTAGGTACATAGGTATATCAGTAGGTATATATCCACCCGTTCCTCTTCTCCCACCTGCTTTGGTGTTGAACAGAACCTCTCCTGTCTTAAACAAATGTGCTAATGCCCTTTAGATTAACTGCACAATTAAAATGTACAGTATATGTAAAATCTTTATGTAAAATGTATGTATATGAAGTAGAAAAGCTGTAAAAAACAAAGAAGACGTGTCCTCTGAAGAGGGTGGTGAATGGGTTAATAAAACATACAACAATGTAAAAGCAGAATTACAGTAATTATATAAAGAGTGTCACAATAATTGAAACAATAATGATGGTGATTAAGGGAATATTCTTCATGCATTATGCTGTATTGATAAACTTTCTCCTCCTCCTCAATGATCTCAGATTATATTTAGCTTCCCTAGCTTGCATTCTGTTTGTGTGTGTGTTTTTTGAAGGGACTGAGTGTTAATTCTAGTGTGTGATTGAATGTACATGTTGGTGCAGTATGTCAGCGTGTGTGTAAGAAACGATCTATTGCATGCTGACACACCTACTCCCTTTCAATGTCTCTCTTTCTCCATCTCTCTTTTTCTCTCACTCCCTCCTTCCCTCTCTATATCCCTCCCTCGCTCCCTCTCTCTCCCTCTCTCATACATAAACCCTTTCCTCCCCCTGACTCCACCTCTCTCGTTCTCCATCTCACTGTAAAACACACATACACACAGGCACGGGCACTCTCTCACTTTATCCCATAGTTCTCCATCTCCAAGGGAACACAGGATTGTCTCTATGGCAACAAGGAGCTTGCTCCACTAATGAACTGGTTGCCATAGTGATTTGGTTGGCTGTGCACAAACCCAGACTGAATAAAAGAGAGGGAGAAAGACATTTTACACCTCTGCACATTATTCCATGCTCACTCTCTCTCTCTCTCTCCCTCCCTCAAACACACACACACACACACACACACACACACACACACACACACACACACACACACACACACACACACACACACACACACACACACACAGCCTTTCAGACAGAGAGAGTGTGTGAGACAGTCAGTGAGGGAGAGACTAAGACAGAAAGAGGGGGTTAAACACGTTAGTGAGATGTATTGAGCTGTGGAGCATACATCCATGCATGCAGAAGCAGCAAGCGAGAGATCCAGCTGCTCTCCAGAAGGACCAATCACACAGCTGCTTCAAGGTCAGGGGAATGGCCTGCTCTACCTCAGCCTCAGCCCAGACTCACACCAGAGAGAGAGAGAGAAAGAGAGGAAGACTGTTTGATTCATGATCTACAGAAACAGATGTGGATCCAAAGCTAACTGTGCGTGTATGATACAGCACAATCAAATATTATATTCATCTCACCATAAAGGAGCCATAAAGGAGCTCACTGGTCAGAGGAGACAGTACAATCAGCCATTCATATCTCCTTACTGTATAAAACCATACACATCACTGGTCCCTGTGGTGGACTCAAAATGTCTCTCCCTAGTGGTTCAGAATGGTAATAACAGCAGTACTGCAGCGAGGAGCGGTTCTCCACTTCTGACAGACACACTAATACTGCACCAGGACCCTTCCCTCAGTCTAGACTGTTAAATTGCTGTTACTTTTCTACTTTACAGTTCAATGCTTTCCTTTTCCTTACTTTTCTTCTTTAGTGTTTTCATCTAAACCCCAACTACCCCTTCCTCTCTCCACCCTCTATCTCTCCTCTATAAGCACCACCATTGAACCCTCTCTCTCCTCTCTCTCCCTCTCTCTCTCTCCCTCTCTCTCTCTCCCTCTCTCTCTCCCCTTCTCTCCCCGTCTCCTCTGCAGAAGTGTTTGCGGTTCAACCCGGATGCGACCGTTTGGAAGGCCAAGCAGCAGGTGCTATGTTCTCTGACCGATTCGTTGCGGGATGTGTTGAACTACGGCTTGTTCCAACCAGCCACCGAAGGCCATGACGCCAAGTTCCTGGAGGAGGAGAAGATGCTGAGAGAGTACCCACAATCCTTTGAGAAGGGGGTACCATATCTGGAGGTATATACAGCCTGGATGTAAGGTTACACTGTAAGGTTACTCTCACTCTGTTGGTTACTCTGTAAGGTTACTCTCACTCTGTGGGTTACTCTGTAAGGTTACTCTGTAAGGTTACTCTGTTAGGTTACTCTGGAGATTACACTGTAAGGTTACTATGTAGGGTTACACTGTAAGGTTACTCTCACTCTGTAAGGTTACTCTGTAAGGTTACTCTCACTCTTTGGGCTACACTGTAAGGTTACTCTCACTCTTAGGGCTACACTGTAAGGTTACTCTCACTCTGTGGGTTACTCTGTAAGGTTACTCTGTAATGTTACTCTCACTCTGTGGGTTACTCTGTAAGGTTACTCTGTAAGGTTACTCTCACTCTGTGGGCTACACTGTAAGGTTACTCTCACTCTGTGGGTTACTCTGTAAGGTCACTCTGTAAGGTTACTCTCACTCTGTGGGCTACACTGTAAGGTTACTCTGTAAGGTTACTCTCACTCTGTGGGCTACACTGTAAGGTTACTCTCACTCTGTGGGTTACTCTGTAAGGTTACTCTCACTCTGTGGGTTACTCTGTAATGTCACTCTGTAAGGTTACTCTCACTCTGTGGGCTACACTGTAAGGTTACTCTCACTCTGTGGGTTACTCTGTAAGGTTACTCTGTGGGATACACTGTAAGAATACTCTGTAAGGTTACTCCCACTCTGTAAGGTTACTCTGTGGGCTATACTGTAAGGTTACTTTGTAAGGTTACTCTGTAAGGTTACTCTGTTAGGTTACTCTGTGGGTTACTCTGTAAGGTTACTCTGTAGGGTTACTCTGTTAGGTTACTCTGTGGATTACTCTGTAAGGTTACTCTGTGGGCTACACTGTAAGATTACTCTCACTCTGTGGGTTACTCTGTAAGGTTACTCTGTGGGTTGCTCTGTACGGTTACTCTGTAAGGTTACTCTGTGGGTTACTCTGTAAGGTTACTCTGTAAGGTTACTTTCGCTTTGTGGGTTACTCTGTAAGGTTACTCTGTAAGTTACTCTGTAAGGTCACTCTCACTCTGTGGGTTACTCTGTAAAGTTACTCTGTGGGTTATTCTGTAAGGTTACTCTGTAAGGTTACTCTCTAAGGTTACACTGTAGGGTTACTCTATATGGTTACTCTGTGGGTTACTATGTAAGGTTACTCTGTGGGTTACTCTGTAAGGTTACTCTGTGGGTTACTCTGTAAGGTTACTCTGTGGGCTACACTGTAAGGTTACTCTGTAATGTTACTCTGTGGGCTACACTGTAAGGTTACTCTGTAAGGTTACTTTGTAAGGTTACTCTGTGGGCTACACTGTAAGGTTACTCTGTAAGGTTACTCTGTGGGCTACACTGTAAGGTTACTCTGTAAGGTTACTTTGTAAGGTTACTCTGTGGGCTACACTGTAAGGTTACTCTGTAAGGTTACTCTGTGGGCTACACTGTAAGGTTACTCTGTAAGGTTCCTCTGTAAGGTTACTCTGTGGGCTACACTGTAAGGTTACTCTGTAAGGTTACTTTGTAAGGTTACTCTGTGGGTTACACTGTAAGGTTACTCTGTAAGGTTACTCTGTGGGCTACACTGTAAGGTTACTCTGTAAGGTTACTCTGTGGGCTACACTGTAAGGTTACACTGTAAGGTTACTCTGTGGGCTACTCTCACTCTGTGGGCTACACTGTAAGGTTACTCTGTAAGGTTACTCTGTGGGCTACACTGTAAGGTTACTCTGTAAGGTTACTCTGTACGGTTACTCTGTGGGCTATACTGTAAGGTTATTCTGTAAGGTTACTATGTGGGCTACACTGTAAGGTTACTCAGTAAGGTTACTATGTGAGCTACACTGTAAGGTTACTGTGTAAGGTTACTCTGTGGGCTACACTGTAAGGTTACTCTGTAAGGTTACTCTGTGGGCTACACTGTAAGGTTACTCTGTAAGGTTACTCTGTGGGCTACTCTCACTCTGTGGGCTACACTGTAAGGTTACTATGTAAGGTTACTCTGTGGGCTACACTGTAAGGTTACTCTGTGGATTACTCTGTACGGTTACTCTGTGGGCTATACTGTAAGGTTATTCTGTAAGGGTACTCTGTAAGGTTGCTCTGTAAGGTTACTCTGTGGGCTACACTGTAAGGTTACTCTGTAAGGTTACTCTGTGGGCTACACTGTAAGGTTATTCTGTAAGGTTACTTTGTGGGCTACACTGTAAGGTTACTCAGTAAGGTTACTCTGTGGGCTACACTGTAATGTTACTCTGTAAGGTTTTTTTCTGTGGGCTACACTGTAAGGTTACTCTGTAAGGTTACTCTGTGGGCTACACTGTAAGGTTACTCTGTAAGGTTACTCTGTGGGCTACACTGTAAGGTTACACTGTAAGGTTACTCTGTGGGCTACTCTCACTCTGTGGGCTACACTGTAAGGTTACTCTGTAAGGTTACTCTGTGGGCTACACTGTAAGGTTACACTGTAAGGTTACTCTGTGGGCTACTCTCAGTCTGTGGGCTACACTGTATGGTTACTCTGTAAGATTACTCTGTGGGCTACACTGTAAGGTTACTCTGTAAGGTTACTCTGTAAGGTTACTCTGTGGGCTATACTGTAAGGTTATTCTGTAAGGTTACTCTGTGGGCTATACTGTAAGGTTACTCTGTAAGGTTGCTCTGTAAGGTTACTCTGTGGGCTACACTGTAAGGTTACTCTGTAAGGTTACTCTGTGGGCTACACTGTAAGGTTACGCTGTAAGGTTACTCTGTGGGCTACACTGTAAGGTTATTCTGTACGGTTACTTTGTGGGCTACACTGTAAGGTTACTCTGTAAGGTTACTCTGTGGGCTACACTGTAAGGTTACTCTGTAAGGTTACTCTGTGGGCTACACTGTAAGGTTACTCTGTAAGGTTACTCTGTGGGCTACACTGTAAGGTTACACTGTAAGGTTACTCTGTGGGCTACTCTCAGTCTGTGGGCTACACTGTATGGTTACTTTGTAAGGTTACTCTGTGGGCTACACTGTAAGGTTACTCTGTAAGGTTACTCTGTAAGGTTACTCTGTGGGCTATACTGTAAGGTTATTCTGTAAGGTTACTCTGTGGGCTACACTGTAAGGTTACTCTGTAAGGTTGCTCTGTAAGGTTACTCTGTGGGCTACACTGTAAGGTTACTCTGTAAGGTTACTCTGTGGGCTACACTGTAAGGTTACGCTGTAAGGTTACTCTGTGGGCTACACTGTAAGGTTATTCTGTACGGTTACTTTGTGGGCTACACTGTAAGGTTACTCTGTAAGGTTACTCTGTGGGCTACACTGTAAGGTTACTCTGTAAGGTTACTCTGTGGGCTACACTGTAAGGTTACTCTGTAAGGTTACTCTGTACGGTTACTCTGTGGGCTACACTGTAAGGTTATTCTGTAAGGTTACTTTGTGGGCTACACTGCAAGGTTACTCTGTAAGGTTACTCTGTAAGGTTACTCTGTGGGCTACACTGTAAGGTTACTCTGTAAGGTTACTCTGTAAGGTTACTTTGTGGGCTACACTGTAAGGTTACTCTGTAAGGTTACTCTGTGGGCTACACTGTAAGGTTACTCTGTAAGGTTACTCTGTGGGCTACACTGTAAGGTTACTCTGTAAGGTTACTCTGTACGGTTACTCTGTGGGCTACACTGTAAGGTTATTCTGTAAGGTTACTTTGTGGGCTACACTGCAAGGTTACTCTGTAAGGTTACTCTGTGGGCTACACTGTAAGGTTACTCTGTGGGCTACTCTCACTCTGTGGCTGGAAACTAGTGTAAACCTGTGCCGTTTCTTTCTTTTTTTCTTTTTTCGTTGAGAGAGGAGGACGAGGAGGAGGATGGAAGTTATGGGTAAACTAGATACAGCATCATTTTGCAATACATCTGCAGGCTCCATCATGTGGATCTAGGCCAAAAGCTGAGAGAATTGAGGACAAAAGGCCTTCCAGTCAGGATTAACTCTCTCTCTCTCTCTCTCTCTCTCTCTCTCTCTCTCTCTCTCTCTCTCTCTCTCTCTCTCTCTCTCTCTCTCTCTCTCTCTTTCTCTGTCTCTCTCTCTCTCTCTCTCTCTCTCTCTCTCTCTCTCTCTCTCTCTCTCTCTCTCTCTCTCTCTGTCTCTCTGTCTCTCTCTCTCTCTCTCTCTGTCTCTCTGTCTCTCTCTCTCTCTCTCTTTCCCTCTCTCTCTCTCTCTCTCTCTCTCTCTCTGTCTCTCTCTCTCTCTCTCTCTCTCTCTCTCTCTCTCTTTCTCTGTCTCTCTCTCTCTCTCTCTCTCTCTCTCTCTCTCTCTCTCTCTCTCTCTCTCTCTCTGTCTCTCTGTCTCTCTCTCTCTCTCTCTGTCTCTCTGTCTCTCTCTCTCTCTGTCTCTCTCCGTCTCTCTGTCTCTCTCTCTGTCTCTCTCTCTCTCTCTCTAGTTTCGTTACAAGACCAGAGTGTACAAACAGACCAATCTAGATGAGAAACAGCTGGCTAAACTGCACACTAAGGTACTGGTTGTCTGTTTCAAAGGGTGTGGCACAATGTGAATTGTGGGTATAAGTGTGTGTAGCATGCATTGGTGCAGTATGAAGGTGTATGTGTTGGCGTGAGTGTGTGTGTATGTGTGTGCATACTTATGCGTGTGTGTGTGGGTGTGTGCGCTCTTTGCTGTCAGTGTGTGTACACGCCTTGTGTGTCTGTGTTAGCTGTGCTGTGCTTTGTGTGGCAGACAACTCCAGTATTAATGTGTCAACTCTGTTCTCTGTGGAACGCAGTGCTGGCACACTCTTAGAAAAAAGTGTTCCAAATGGTTCTTCGGCTTTCCCTATTGGAGAACCCTTCTTGGTTCCAGGTAGAACCCTTTTGGTTCCAGGTAGAACCCTTGAACCGAAAAGGGTTCTTCAATGGGTTCTCCTATGGGGACAGCCAAAGAACACTTTTAGGTTCTGCAGTCCCCTCATCTCTCTCTATCCCTTCATGCCTCTCATAGGCCAGTCTGAAGAAGTTCATGGACTATATCCAAAGTGGCTCTGTGGACAAGATGGCCAAGTTTTTGGACAAAGGGCTTGACCCCAACTACCAGGACCCTGACACGGGAGGTGAGACGCTGTCAGATGCTGTCCGCTGCCAGGGTGACCTGTGACCTCTCCTCAGTCAGTTAGCACCAATCAGCCATTTAGTCTGTCTGTCTGTCTGTCTGTCTGTTTGTCTGTCTGAAATCCTTCTTAGTGACCCATAACATTTGTGGGGCATATGGCCACTGTATATTTAGCATCCTAGAGATCATTTCCAGGCCCTTCAGCCATACAACCTGTCATCTAGCTACCAAACTGTTCATATCCAAGTTGAATTAGCTAACAGCCAAGATAGCTGTGGGAGCTATGGCTAATGGCTGTCCTCTGTAACCTCGACCTGAAAACCCCAAAATACTCTCTCCAACTCTGAATCACACTTACCCAAAGCTCTATCTATCTAACACTTTATTAAAGATGATTATAATAAGCAAAGGAGACAGTTAGTTTGAGTCTCATTTAAGATAATATAACGAGGTGGGAGACAGGCAGCTACTGTTAGCAGTTTTGGGTGTGCTGCAACAATCCTCTCACACAACAGAGCCTGCTGTCGCTGGGAGTGTGAAGTGCACTTCCACCTGGCAACACCAGGGGGCAGCATCTGCCACTATCAGATAATAGATACCGTACTACTACAGTAGACTAGAGTGACATGATGCTGTGATGTTCATGTCATAACTCCATGGCCCCACTCCTGTCTGTCTGATTAAATATATGAGCCCCTCCGTCCCGCCATTGCTCCATCTCTCTCTCCTCTGTAGAAACCCCCCTGACGTTGGCCGTGCAATGTGAGCCGGGGGGAGGGGAGGCCATACGGGGGCTGGTGCTGGGAGGGGCTCATCTTGATTTCAGGTCCAAGGACGGACTCACACCTCTACACAAGGCTGTCCGCAGCCACTGCCACACAGCCTTGCTGGTAAACACACACACACACCTCCTTACACTCACATCCATGGATTAAAGGAGCATGTATGGACCCACTGTGCATAGTGTCTTGTATTGAGATACAGTCATGATGTTCTTATAATGATATTGCATATGTTATAGTGATATTCAACTAATCGTTTAATACACTCTTAGAAAAAAGGGTTCGTAAAGGGGTTTTCGGCTGTCCCCATAGGAGAACCCTTTTTGGTTCCAGGTTGAACTCTTTTGGGTTCCATGTAGAACACAATGCTACAAGGAACTCAAAAGGGTTCTACCTGGAACTAAAAAGGGTTATTTAGAGGGTTCTCCTACGGGGACAGCCGAAGAAACCTTTTAGGTTCTAGATAGCACCTTTTTTCTAAGAGTGTAAGTATGTGTGTCTACCTGGTGTGTCCCTATAGACCTTGCTGTCTCTGGGTGCGTCTCCGGACTATAAGGACCGGCGGGGGCTGACTCCGCTCTACCACACTGTGCTGACAGGGGGCGACACCTCCTGCTGTGAGACCCTGCTCCACCACCGCGCCAAGCTGGCCGTCAGGGACGAGAACGGCTGGGATGAGACACACCAGGTAGGTTGAGGTGTAGGTGTGTGTTTTTTTCTGTGGGGTCTAGTCTGTGTTCAAGTGTCAATGTCCATTAGCGTTTCACTGTGTTTGTGTGTATATAGGTTTGTGTGTGTGTGTATTTGTGTTAATGTCAGTGTGTAAATGTCATCTCTATATTTATGGTATCCATTCATGTCATGGTACGCCTCCCTTACCCTGATGTGTCTCTCCTGCTACTCACCCCCCTGTACCCCTCTAACCCATGATGAGGCCCGTCTCTCATCTCCTTGTACCCTCTAACCCATGATGAGGCCCGTCTCTCATCTCCCTGTACCCTCTAACCCATGATGAGGCCCGTCTCTCACCCCCCTGTACCCTTTAACCCATGATGAGGCCCGTCTCTCATCTCCCTGTACACTCTAACCCATGATGAGGCCCGTCTCTCACCCCCTGTACCCTTTAACCCATGATGAGGCCCGTCTCTCATCCCCCTGTCACTCCATAGCTCAGGTATGAAGAGGACAGCAGATAGAACCCTGGAGACACACAGGTACTGTACTAACTTCCCCTCCATTTCAACATTCTTTCCATCCTTTCATCATTATGTCTGTGTGTATTTGTGCTGTTGTCGTTGAGCGTTGTTGTTGTGTATCTATGTGCGTATCTATGTGCGTATCTATGTGTGAGTGGCTCGGTAAGTGTGTATTCTCGCTGTTTTCTGATGTGTGTGTTGTTCCTGTTTCTTTCTCTCTTTTTGACAATGTATAACCCCCCTCTTTCTCCACTCTTTATTTCCTTGATCTCTATCTTTCACCATCTCCCTCTTCATTCATTTTTCTTTTCTTTACCTTTGATTGCCTGTCATCCCCCTCTCCCCACCCCCCCCCCACTCTCTCTCTCTCTCTCCCCACCGCCCACTCTCTCTCTCTCTCTCCCCACCGCCCACTCTCTCTCTCTCTCTCTCCCCACCGCCCACTCTCTCTCTCTCTCTCTCCCCACCCCCCCCCCACTCTCTCTCTCTCTCTCCCCACCGCCCCACTCTCTCTCTCTCTCTCTCTCTCTCTCCCCACCGCCCCACTCTCTCTCTCTCTCTCTCTCCCCACCGCCCACTCTCTCTCTCTCTCTCCCCACCGCCCACTCTCTCTCTCTCTCTCTCCCCACCGCCCACTCTCTCTCTCTCTCTCTCCCCACCCCCCCCCACTCTCTCTCTCTTTCTCCCCACCGCCCACTCTCTCTCTCTCTCTCCCCACCGCCCCACTCTCTCTCTCTCTCTCCCCACCCCCCCCCACTCTCTCTCTCTCCCCACCGCCCCACTCTCTCTCTCTCTCTCCCCACCCCCCCCCACTCTCTCTCTCTCTCTCCCCACCCCCCCCCACTCTCTCTCTCTCTCTCCCCACCGCCCCACTCTCTCTCTCTCTCTCCCCACCCCCCCCCACTCTCTCTCTCTCTCTCCCCACCCCCCCCCACTCTCTCTCTCTCTCTCCCCACCGCCCACTCTCTCTCTCTCTCTCCCCACCGCCCACTCTCTCTCTCTCTCTCTCCCCACCGCCCACTCTCTCTCTCTCTCTCTCCCCACCCCCCCCCCCACTCTCTCTCTCTCTCTCCCCACCGCCCCACTCTCTCTCTCTCTCTCTCTCTCTCTCTCTCTCCCCACCGCCCCACTCTCTCTCTCTCTCTCTCTCCCCACCGCCCACTCTCTCTCTCTCTCTCCCCACCGCCCACTCTCTCTCTCTCTCTCTCCCCACCGCCCACTCTCTCTCTCTCTCTCTCCCCACCCCCCCCCACTCTCTCTCTCTCTCTCCCCACCGCCCACTCTCTCTCTCTCTCTCCCCACCGCCCCACTCTCTCTCTCTCTCTCCCCACCCCCCCCCACTCTCTCTCTCTCTCTCCCCACCGCCCCACTCTCTCTCTCTCTCTCCCCACCCCCCCCCACTCTCTCTCTCTCTCTCCCCACCCCCCCCCCACTCTCTCTCTCTCTCTCCCCACCGCCCCACTCTCTCTCTCTCTCTCCCCACCCCCCCCCCCCACTCTCTCTCTCTCTCCCCACCCCCCCCCCACTCTCTCTCTCTCTCTCCCCACCGCCCCACTCTCTCTCTCTCTCTCCCCACCGCCCCACTCTCTCTCTCTCTCTCCCCACCCCCCCCCACTCTCTCTCTCTCTCTCCCCCCCCCCCACTCTCTCTCTCTCTCTCCCCACCGCCCCACTCTCTCTCTCTCTCTCCCCACCCCCCCCCCCTCTCTCTCTCTCTCTCCCCACCCCCCCCCACTCTCTCTCTCTCTCTCCCCACCCCCCCCCCCCTCACTCTCTCTCTCTCCCCACCGCCCCACTCTCTCTCTCTCTCTCCCCACCGCCCCACTCTCTCTCTCTCTCTCCCCCCACCCCCCCCCACTCTCTCTCTCTCTCTCTCTCCCCACCCCCCCCCACTCTCTCTCTCTCTCTCCCCACCCCCCCCCACTCTCTCTCTCTCTCTCCCCACCCCCCCCACTCTCTCTCTCTCTCTCCCCACCGCCCCACTCTCTCTCTCTCTCTCCCCACCGCCCCACTCTCTCTCTCTCTCTCCCCACCGCCCCCCCCTCTCTCTCTCTCTCTCCCCACCGCCCCACTCTCTCTCTCTCTCTCCCCACCGCCCCTCTCTCTCTCTCTCTCTCCCCACCGCCCCACTCTCTCTCTCTCTCTCTCTCCCCACCGCCCCACTCTCTCTCTCTCTCTCCCCACCGCCCCACTCTCTCTCTCTCTCCCCACCGCCCCACTCTCTCTCTCTCTCTCTCTCTCTCCCCACCGCCCCACTCTCTCTCTCTCTCTCTCTCCCCACCGCCCCACTCTCTCTCTCTCTCTCCCCACCGCCCCACTCTCTCTCTCTCCCCACCGCCCCACTCTCTCTCTCTCTCTCCCCACCGCCCCCCCCTCTCTCTATCTCTCTCCCCACCGCCCCACTCTCTCTCTCTCTCTCCCCACCGCCCCACTCTCTCTCTCTCTCTCCCCACCGCCCCACTCTCTCTCTCTCTCTCTCTCCCCACCGCCCCACTCTCTCTCTCTCTCTCCCCACCGCCCCACTCTCTCTCTCTCTCCCCACCGCCCCACTCTCTCTCTCTCTCTCTCTCTCTCTCTCCCCACCGCCCCACTCTCTCTCTCTCTCTCTCTCCCCACCGCCCCACTCTCTCTCTCTCTCTCCCCACCGCCCCACTCTCTCTCTCTCTCTCTCTCCCCACCGCCCCACTCTCTCTCTCTCTCTCCCCACCGCCCCCCCCTCTCTCTCTCTCTCTCCCCACCGCCCCCCCCTCTCTCTCTCTCTCTCCCCACCGCCCCCCCCTCTCTCTCTCTCTCTCTCTCCCCACCGCCCCACTCTCTCTCTCTCTCTCCCCACCGCCCCCCCCTCTCTCTCTCTCTCTCCCCACCGCCCCACTCTCTCTCTCTCTCTCCCCACCCCCCCCACTCTCTCTCTCTCTCTCCCCACCGCCCCACTCTCTCTCTCTCTCTCCCCACCCCCCCCACTCTCTCTCTCTCTCTCCCCACCCCCCCCACTCTCTCTCTCTCTCTCCCCACCGCCCCACTCTCTCTCTCTCTCTCCCCACCGCCCCACTCTCTATCTCTCTCTCCCCACCCCCCCCACTCTCTCTCTCTCTCTCCCCACCCCCCCACTCTCTCTCTCTCTCTCCCCACCCCCCCCACTCTCTCTCTCTCTCTCCCCACCCCCCCCCCACTCTCTCTCTCTCTCCCCACCGCCCCACTCTCTCTCTCTCTCTCCCCACCCCCCCCACTCTCTCTCTCTCTCTCCCCACCCCC
>NW_027260898.1:82500-97500 GCF_045791955.1 Oncorhynchus clarkii lewisi
CCCAGGCTAGGTCTCTGTCTGCTGATGTGAGTGGTGTATGTATGAGTCTGTCTAGTGGATGTTGTCTACCTGTCTTAATGAGAGTATAAGGTCCTTGTTTGTCCTTGTCTTCAATGTCTGCAGGTATGAATATGTGTGTGTCTGTGAGTGAGTCTAAGGTGTTTCCAGGTATGTATGTCTTGGTGAGTACGTAGAGAGGTTTGCATGCCTGTTTGTGTGTTTACATTCCTCTGTGTCTGTTTACATGTTGTGGCTCTTTCCTTGTTGTTGTTTGTGCCTATATGTTGTTTTGTGTATACTGACTGTGAGGTAATGGCTCTGACGTGCAACGCTCTTTCCTGTCCCCTCATGCAGTGCTGAGTGTGGGCGAGGGAGGGTTCTGGGAGGGCACGGTTAAGGGACGGACCGGCTGGTTCCCCTCAGACTGTGTAGAGGAAGTGGCAGTCCGTAGCCAGGACAACCGCTCAGGTGAGGCCCTGACCACACACCTGCAGACACACGCAGCGTGCCTCTCTCTCTCCCCTCTCATTGGTCAGAAAAACACACACACACACACACACACGGCAGCTCTGGCTGCTACACACAGACACACAGGCATAAAAAACAACACATTTAGCAGGAGGTCTACAGTTAGGTAGTAACACTGGGGAAGTAACACTCTAGACTCTCAGAATGATTAGAGCAGCAGAAGCAAGGTGTGGGTTGACAGGGAAGGAAGGTCCTACACTAGTCGTAGTAGTGGTGTCTGCCCACCACTAAGGCCTAAGGCAGTGGTAAACACAGCTGGTTTGACTGTATCTAGAGACTCAATAGAGAGACGTTTACTGTCGAGGTTCAGGCTGTAGTCTAACAGCAGCGTGTGACTGTAGTGACACTGTTGGTCAGTGTGGCAGGCAGGCAGCCATCATGCTGATAACACTGTGGTCGTGTGTTTTAGAGAGCCGCAGTGAGAAAGCCAAGAGACTGTTCCGCCATTACACCGTGGGCTCCTACGACAGCTTCGACGCTCCCAGGTAAGGATGGGGAGACTTTCTCTACAGTGTCATACTCAGAGGTCTACCTGGAAGTCAGTGAGTTGAGTGATCTTGCCCTGGATATGCTTGGGGTATGTTGGAGTGAGTTGGGTAGCTGTAAGATGGGCTTTGTTAGAGTGATCTACAGTACTGCGTCAACGTGTGTTTGGGACTATGGGTAATATACTGTATATCTACTGTGCCATGGATTTTAATTGGGTGATCTACTGTGCCATGGATTGTGATTGGGTGAACTACTGTGCAATGGATTGTGATTGGGTGATCTACTGTGTGATGGATTGTGTTTGGGTGATCTACTGATATCTGAAGTTACATACAGTACTGGTCAGATATCTGAAGTTACGTACAGTACTGGTCAGATATCTGAAGTTACGTACAGTACTGGTCTGATATCTGAAGTTACATACAGTACTGGTCAGATATCTGAAGTTACGTACAGTACTGGTCTGATATCTGAAGTTACATACAGTACTGGTCAGATATCTGATGTTACATACAGTACTGGTCTGATATCTGAAGTTACATACAGTACTGGTCTGATATCTGAAGTTACATACAGTACTGGTCTGATATCTGAAGTTACATACAGTACTGGTCAGATATCTGAAGTTACATACAGTACTGGTCTGATATCTGAAGTTACATACAGTACTGGTCTGATATCTGAAGTTACATACAGTACTGGTCTGATATCTGAAGTTACATACAGTACTGGTCTGATATCTGAAGTTACATACAGTACTGGTCAGATATCTGAAGTTACATACAGTACTGGTCTGCTATCTGATGTTACATACAGTACTGGTCTGATATCTGAAGTTACATACAGTACTGGTCAGATATCTGAAGTTACATACAGTACTGGTCTGCTATCTGAAGTTACATACAGTACTGGTCTGATATCTGAAGTTACATACAGTACTGGTCTGATATCTGATGTTACATACAGTACTGGTCTGATATCTGAAGTTACATACAGTACTGGTCTGATATCTGATGTTACATACAGTACTGGTCTGATATCTGAAGTTACATACAGTACTGGTCTGATATCTGAAGTTACATACAGTACTGGTCTGATATCTGAAGTTACATACAGTACTGGTCAAATATCTGAAGTTACATACAGTACTGGTCTGCTATCTGAAGTTACATACAGTACTGGTCAGATATCTGAAGTTATATACAGTACTGGTCAGATATCTGAAGTTACATACAGTACTGGTCAGATATCTGAAGTTATATACAGTACTGGTCAGATATCTGAAGTTACATACAGTACTGGTCAGATATCTGAAGTTACATACAGTACTGGTCTGATATCTGAAGTTACATACAGTACTGGTCTGCTATCTGAAGTTACATACAGTACTGGTCAGATATCTGAAGTTATATACAGTACTGGTCAGATATCTGAAGTTACATACAGTACTGGTCAGATATCTGAAGTTACATACAGTACTGGTCAGATATCTGAAGTTACATACAGTACTCATCTGATATCTGAACTTCTGTAGACTGTCATCAACGTGGCCTCTACTGATGTGCTTGTTGATTATGTTGTCGTTGTTGTTGACTTCCAGATCGCTACGTTGACACTTCGGAGTGTAACTCCTCTCATTAACACCTAGTGATGTAATGTCCCTCTCTTTAATGTCATGTTTTTGCGTGGCGGCTCAGAGAGGCTCTGTTATGAGGCAAACCAATTTAACGGTCCTGGACTTGGAGAATTATTCACAAAGAAATAAACACACTGCCATCTTGACAACACAAACACACACAAAAGCATTCATTATTTTGCGTAATTTCATTTAGACTTACGTGCTCTACCAAGCGACTGACACCTACATGGAAACTCACACAAACGTTTCTACACCCACATCAGGGATATTTAAACAAATGTACCCGATACGATATAAAACTCCAGGTTGTTTAGTCAGTCTGTGACACTGCTAACTCACTGCTAACTCAATGCCAACTCACTGCTAACTCACTGCTAACTCACTGCTAACTCAATGCCAACTCACTGCTAACTCACTGCTAACTCACTGCTAACTCACTGCTAACTCAATGCTAACTCAATGCCAACTCACTGCTAACTCACTGCTAACTCACTGCTAACTCAATGCTAACTCAATGCCAACTCACTGCTAACTCACTGCTAACTCACTGCTAACTCAATGCTAACTCACTGCTAAGTCTGTTTTTATCAGAGCACTAGTGTGGATCCATCTCACCCTGCTTTTCTCCACTCCTCTATATTTGGCTTTGTCACCCCTTCCACCTCTCTCTCTCTATCACTCCCTTTATTTTTATTCATCACTGTTTTACTCACCCCCTGTTCTTTTTAATTTTCTCTCCATCACCCTCCCTCCCCTGTGGTGTTTCCATCTGGAGAACAGACAGTGAAGGGCACTCTGGAGGGAGAGAGGGATGAACAGAGCAAGAAAGGAGGTGAAGAGGAGAGATTCTACAGTATGTAGAAGTAGACGAAGAAGAGAAAAGGGAGAGAGAACGCAGGAGAGGAAATAGACGTGAATGAACAACCCCCCTTTCTCTCCCACTTTCACCTCATCACCTTTCAATCCGCTTTTAGATGGAAGATGTTTTTATATTGACAGTAAGAGATCTTGTACACCTCCTGATCTGTCTAATGAAGCAGGCTTTTACTGCTCTGACTAGCTGTGACAGTTTAACAAGGCTCGGTCGAGACGGCAGTCAGCTAAATGAATGGCTTAAATTGATATTGTGGCACAGCGATTACATTAACAAGGATTAGAGGAAGAGGAGAGATGATCAGGGAGAGATGTTCTCCCTCTATACATTTTCACCCCTAAGTGTCCATCTTTATCAATCCATTCCTCCTTTCTCCCTATTTGACCTTATCCTCCCTTCTTTACTCCTTTACTTGTCTCCTTCCTTCCTTCCTTCCTTGTTCTCTTCTTCCATCCAAATAAGCCTCCCTCCTCCGTGCCCCCTCTCTCCCTGTGTCTCAGAGCCCATGGCAGTGAACTCCCCTAGTAACACACATGACAACTGTTCTGGGGCAGCGGTCTGTGAAATAGGGACAAGGAAGCACACACACATTCTGGAGAAGAGTGGATTATTGCCCTCCATCACAAGAGGTGCTTTCAAATCACCTTCTGGTGCACATTGTACATTTTACATTATAGGTGAACACTCATGCACACATACACTCATACACACATGACCACACACACATGAGTCACACACACATGACCACACACACGAGTTACACACGAGTCACACATACATGACCACACACACGAGTCACACACACTAACATGACCAAACACCTGCCAACATTCACTCGCTTGCCCCCTCCTCCTTGTACTCTTTCTCCCTCTCTCACTCTCACTCTCTTTCTCTCACTCTCTCCCGCTCTCTCGTTTTTCTCACTCAATCTCTCCCTCTCTCTCTCGTTCTCCCTCTCCCTCTCTCTCTCTACCTCTCTCCCTCTCTCTCTCTCTCTCTCTCTCTCTCCCTCCCTCCCTCACACACACACACACACACACACACACACACACACACACACACACACACACACACACGCGCGTGGCCATACACTAAATTCACAGCAGTATAGCTTAACATGCAGAGAGAGAAACAAAAAGAGAGGGAGGGAAGGAGAGAGAGGAGAAGAACAGCAATAGGCAGTGAAGGCAGAAAGGCACCAGAGAGAGGTAGGGGGAGAGAGAGGAGAAGAACAGCAATAGGCAGTGAAGGCAGAAAGGCACCAGAGAGAGGTAGGGGGAGAGAGAGGAGAAGAACAGCAATAGGCAGTGAAGGCAGAAAGGCACCAGAGAGAGGTAGGGGGAGAGAGAGGAGAAGAACAGCAATAGGCAGTGAAGGCAGAAAGGCACCAGAGAGAGGTAGGGGGAGAGAGAGGAGAAGAACAGCAATAGGCAGTGAAGGCAGAAAGGCACCAGAGAGAGGTAGGGGGAGAGAGAGGAGAAGAACAGCAATAGGCAGTGAAGGCAGAAAGGCACCAGAGAGAGGTAGGGGGAGAGAGAGGAGAAGAACAGCAATAGGCAGTGAAGGCAGAAAGGCACCAGAGAGAGGTAGGGGGAGAGAGAGGGGGAGATTGAGCGAGAGACAGGGAGGCAGAGAGGGAGGGAGGGAGGGAAAGGCGACAGAAGACAACATCGACATACATCGAACGAAGCACTGACAGAGATGATGTGAGTGCCTTTTTAAAGAGAATCTCTCTCGCTCTAATTCTCTCTCTTCCTTCTGCTGCTCATCCCCAGCTGAATCCCTCTTCTTCTTCCTGTCTGTCTTGATGCGTCTCCTTCCTCCCGTTTCCCTGCCTCGCTCTCCTCTTTTCATTCATGCGCTCTGCTTTGTTTACAGACAATGTGAGAGAGGAAAGAGGAGGAGAGGGGAGGGGACTGTGTACATGTGTGTGTGTTGATTAAAGGCCATGGGGGAGGGGAGATGTTAAGAGTTATAAGGGCATGTAGGGTCACTGAAGTAGAGAGGACGGAAGAGGGGTAGGACAAAACGAGTGCAGAGGTTACAGAAATGGGGAAATGGTAGAGACGTGAGATGGGAGGAAGACATAGGTTGACAGGTGGTGAAAAGAGGTAGGAGATGGGGAAAAGAGAGATAATATAGAATTCACGAGTTATATTTGGTTTATTAAAGGTGCAATATGCAGAAATCTCTCTACTATTTCCTGGTTGCTAAAATTCTAATAGTTCTCCTGATTTCAGTTCATTTTGACAAAACAAGCAATGCATAGTGTAGAGAATCATTGTACCATCTAAACCTCTGTGAAATACATTATCAATAACCCAAAGTGTTGTATTTTCAGCTGTTTGAAGCTGGTGTACAAAACTGAAAGTAAAAGACACAAAAAACGAAACTTAAGAACGGGAAGCATAGAAATACCACACATAGAACACATCTACACACGTGCTTTCAAAGAAGTCAGATTTCTATGTGAATTTGATAATAGATGAATCATCTATCATAATGATCATAAATAGCCTGTATACATATATGAGTTGTGAAAAACATTGTGATTGTGATGACAGGATGCAAGCCTCAGCAGTTCAGAGCAACAATCAGTGCGTTTTACAGTATCTCCCTATCTGGAGTGAGTTACAGCAAGAGAGAGGAGTCAAACAGAACATGGCCTTAACTCATCCAAAATGCATCCGTTCTTGTGAATGGAGAATCATAACTGAGGAGGAAAACAGTGATAGACAGACTCAGTGAATACCACTGAGAGAGATATATACAGAGATAGGAGAAAGGAGAAAGGAATGTGTTTGAGTGTGTGTATGTGTGTGCGCGTCAGTGCGTCTCTTTTCTCTTTATATTCTGTTGGTGTATGAAATAGTCACATACTCAGCAAACAAACCCGATCACCCCTTGGCCCGCTCTTTCTCCCCTCTCTCAAAATTACCTCATATCTCTCTCCCTTTTTATGCTAAACCATCTTCCCCCTCACTCACACACTCCCTCCTTCTCCCTCTCTTGTTCCCCTCTCTCTCTCTCTCTCTCTCTCTGTGTCGCAGTCACAGTGAACCATCTCCATCTCTCTCCTGCTCCCTCGTTCTCTGTCTGTCTTAAGTATGAAGGGGCTGGGAGAGCTAGGCCCTCACTCTCTCTCTCTCCATCGCTCTCTCCTCCTCTCCTCCCCTCCCTCGGCTCGTACTCGCTGCTCTCTCGCTGGAAGACGAGAAGGAGGAGGAGGAGGAGGAGGAGGAGGGGGGGGGAAATGGCGATGGGGGGATGCGGCGAGGAGGATCTCTCCCTCTCTTCTTCCTGGCCATCGCTAGGCCCCATGAATAGGAGTGTCTGGTTCATTTACAGGTACTGGCTGTTTTTGATTTCTCACTGGTCGCAGGGCTGGAGGATAGAGGGAGGGAGGGAGGGAGGGAGGGAGGGAGGGAGGGAGGGAGGGAGGGAGGGAGGGAGGGAGGGAGGGAGGGAGGGAGGGAGGGAGGGAGGGAGGGAGGGAGGGAGGGAGGGAGGGAGGGAGGGAGGGGAGCATGCATGTGGACATGGATGGTAGACTGGAGTGATTAGGAAGACTAATCGATAGACAGATGGGATGTGTTGCAATGCATGAGCCTGTACGTGTGTCCGTGTGTGCGTCTGTGTGTGTCTGTGTGTGTGTGTGTAGTGAGGAAGGAGAGACGCATGCACAGCCCGGTACATTAGCAGTAACGTTACAGCCTAGCTGTGTCTCCATGTACATTAATCACTCTCCTCTCCCTCTCCGTGTCTGTACGTCTGCCTTCAGTAGCAACACAGTACCGACACAACTGTCTGATAATTGCTGCTTCTCTCATCTGCAGAATGTGTGCGTGTGTCGTGTTTGTGGGTCTCTGTGTGTGACGGTCTTTGAGCTGTTGCTGATTGAGAACAAGGTATAGGAGGCAGATCTATAACATGTATCCCCGCTAGTGGCTCTGCTTCTACTGTGTCTACATATGGTGTGTGTACGTGTGTGTGCGTTATCAATGTGTGCCCCTGTGTATGTGTACAAACATTAGTGTATAAGAGAATGAGAAGTGGTTTGAGAGGGACATGCTGTGCCATGGGTAGCAGTCCCCCTTGCTATGCTTCTAGATGATGTTACCAATACTTATAGCAGAGCTGGGACGATAAACCCCAAATGATCCACACCGACCATACCAATCACTTATCGCAGGCATTTTGCTGTTACCGTTCACTACGATAAGTATCCTATACTAGAGAAATGTGAAGTTCTACACGTGCTTCTACACCTGCATTGCTGTTTGGGGTTCTAGGCTGGTTTCTGTACAACACTTAGTGAAATCAGCTGATGTAAGAAGGGCTTTATAAATACATTTGATTGATTGATTGAAGTTTGAAATGAAATAAGTTTGCTAATATGGGTGATTGTGAATGGGACAACCATCAAACTAGTAGTAGTAGTTTAAAGGATAATAGTTATAAACTGTGGTTCACATTAATGTTATAAACTGTGGTGCACATTAATGTTATAAACTGTGGTTCACATTAATGTTATAAACTGTGGTTCACATTAATGTTATAAACTGTGGTTCACATTAATGTTATAAACTGTGGTGCACATTAATGTTATAAACGGTGGTTCACATTAATTAATGTTATAAACTGTGGTGCACATTAATGTTATAAACTGTGGTGCACATTAATGTTATAAACTGTGGTGCACATTAATTCATGTTATAAACTGTGGTGCACATTAATGTTATAAACTGTGGTGCACATTAATTCATGTTATAAACTGTGGTGCACATTCATGTTCTTAACGTATCATTCTATTTATGGTTATAGCATTAATTGAGGTAATTTATCACGATGGGGATTTTTGTCCATATCCCCCAGCTCTAACTTCTAGATTGTGTTGCATGGATCAGTTACATTGGAGATACAGTAGGTATGTATGTAGGAGGAACATGGTTAGATGATTGTGTGGTGTTATTACGGTATGCACAACCTTGAGTTGGTGACAGACTTGATGACAGGAGAGCTTGTGTCAGTATAGATACCACTGGGCTGCAGTCCAGAGGAATGTTTGTGTGAGGAACATAACCAACCTAACAAACCAATCCCCATGGTGTGGCGGGTCCCAAATGACACCTTATTCCCCATATAGATCCCATTCATCTCTGGTCAACAGTGGTGCACTAGGCTCAATTATGAGGAAGGTGTCATTACAGATGGATGCAGTCCGTGATTGTGTGGTGCTCATTGGTTCATGCTGGCAAATGACTGTATTTAAGTGAGTTGCTATGCGAGTTGCTATGCCAGTGGAGGGGACGGCCTGGGTGAAGAAGGGAAGACATACAGTACGTAAACATTATTAAAGGTAAACAGTATGTTGACAGTAGCTAGTTGAATCATTGGATGACTGGGTAACTACCTAAACTAGGTCTCTCAAAAGTGGCTGACATGCAGGTGCTTGTGGGTATTCGCACTTCTTCTGTGGTCTTTCCATGATAGCTCCATGTACTCTAGTTAGATAGCAACTGGAAACTGCCAATTATCGTCATCTCCCATACTCATTATCCCCTGTTTATTCATGAGGCTATTTTAGCGAGGCAGACCAACATAACCTGACCTCTTTATTGGCTCTACATGTGAGGATTCTTCTTCTTTGGAAGACTACGTCTGTGTCATCAGAGCACCTAGCTGTGCATACATTTCTCTCTTCCAGTGTAGTCAGGCCTCTCTATATTACACCAGTTAGATCCTACGTCCTGTAGCTTGTTGCTCAGGCAACCGCCATCATCATATATAGCCTAGCATCTTAGAGAGTGAGGTTCTGGAACAACATCTCTGGTCTTTCTGTCAACCAACCCAGCGCAATCTCACTGTACCTCGCCCTGTCGCCGACACAAGGCTGCCCAGCGAGCCCCTGGTCTGGTGCATTATGTTATCAGCTGACCCCTGACCCCAGAGAGGACACAGGAAATACAAAACCCACTGCCCAGCTCTGGGGAGCCGAGTCAGGGCAGAGTCAGTTAAATGTATTAATTCATGTGCTTAAAAAATGTGCCCTCATTTCAGAAGGTCCCTGACCCCTCCCACCTCCCTCTCTCTCCCAGGATTAAGGCTCCCTCCTGGGGCAGATACCTATCTCCTACCTCTCTCTCTCCTACCTCTCTCTCCTACCTCTCTCTCTCCTACCTCTCTCTCTCCTACCTCTCTCTCTCCTACCTCTCTCTCCTACCTCTCTCTCCTACCTCTCTCTCTCTTTCTCTTCTTCCTGCTGTCCCCTTTTTCCACTCCTTTTTGAATGTATCTCATGTTATCGCTAAGTGTCTCTCCTCATCTCTCTCTGTCCTCTCTCTTAGTGACTATATCATCAAGGAGAAGACAGTGCTTCTGCAGAAAAAAGACAGTGAGGGTTTTGGCTTTGTGCTGAGAGGAGCCAAGGGTAAGGAAACACGTGCGATCAGCTGTTGATAGATAGACAGTCAGGCATACAGACCTTTAACACACAGGCACACGCACACAGGCACACGCACACAGGCACACACACAGATGAACACACTTGGACAGTCTCACTGTGCTGCATGGGCTTCATCAGTCTAGTTGTTACAGTGGTTATGACATAATGCTGGTTACCCCTCTGTTCTCTGTCTTCAGCTCAGACCCCCATCGAGGAGTTCACTCCCACCCCAGCCTTCCCAGCACTGCAGTACCTGGAGTCTGTCGACGAAGGAGGCGTGGCCTGGAGAGCCGGTCTGAGAATGGGAGACTTCCTCATTGAGGTGTGGGCTGCTAGGGCATGATGGGAGCTGAAGCTGGATTCTTCACAATGACTATTATTATGAAAAATCACCCTCTCTAACCAATCACATGGACTTCTTCTTCTTCCCCTCTACACCCCCCCCCCCCCCCCCCCCCCTCTCAGGTGAATGGTCAGAATGTGGTGAAGGTGGGACACAGGCAGGTGGTCAACATGATCAGGCAAGGTGGAAACGCCCTCATGGTCAAGGTTGTCATGGTGACACGCAACCCTGACATGGAGGATGGCCAGAGAAAGAAAAGTAAGAGACAACACAGGGTCTAGAACTACGACAACGATGATGATGAGGAGGATGAGGATGAGGACGAGGATGATAATGCTTTCCTTTCTCCACAGTCCCCCAGCAGAGTAAAAGACTAAGCACTCCGGCCATCGCTCTCCGCTCCAAATCCATGACCTCAGAACTGGAGGAGATGGGTAAGACATGGGGGATGTGGGTTGGGTTCTGGGTAGAGACAGGAAAGACGAGGACAGAGGAGGAGGGAGACCAGGAACATACGGAGAGGGAAAGAGCATCTAGAAGGAATACAAAGGAATGTATAGCAGAGGGAGATGTATGTCTGGAGATAGAGAGAGATGATGAGAAGAGAAGGTGAAACACAGGAGGGATGGGTAGAGCTTAAGATACATGAAGTGAAAAAAGCGAGAGAGGCCTAAAAAAGAAAGAACCCACTGGGCACAGACGTCTATTCCACGTTGGTTCACCGTAATGTCATTGAAATGATGTGGGAAAAACGTTGTTTCAACCAGTGTGTGCCCATTGGGAAAGGAAAGGGGATACAAAGTCACAGAGAGGTGGGCTGTGATGGACAGAGGGAAGAACAGGGGATACAAAGTCACAGAGAGGTGGGCTGTGATGGACAGAGGGAAGAACAGGGGATACAAAGTCACAGAGAGGTGGGCTGTGATGGACAGAGGGAAGAAAAGGGGATACAAAGTCACAGAGAGGTGGGCTGTGATGGACAGAGGGAAGAACAGGGGATACAAAGTCACAGAGAGGTGGGCTGTGATGGACAGAGGGAAGAAAAGGGGATACAAAGTCACAGAGAGGTGGGCTGTGATGGACAGAGGGAAGAACAGGGGATACAAAGTCACAGAGAGGTGGGCTGTGATGGACAGAGGGAAGAACAGGGGATACAAAGTCACAGAGAGGTGGGCTGTGATGGACAGAGGGAAGAAAAGGGGATACAAAGTCACAGAGAGGTGGGCTGTGATGGACAGAGGGAAGAAAAGGGGATACAAAGTCACAGAGAGGTGGGCTGTGATGGACAGAGGGAAGAACAGGGGATACAAAGTCACAGAGAGGTGGGCTGTGATGGACAGAGGGAAGAACAGGGGATACAAAGTCACAGAGAGGTGGGCTGTGATGGACAGAGGGAAGAAAAGGGGATACAAAGTCACAGAGAGGTGGGCTGTGATGGACAGAGGGAAGAACAGGGGATACAAAGTCACAGAGAGGTGGGCTGTGATGGACAGAGGGAAGAACAGGGGATACAAAGTCACAGAGAGGTGGGCTGTGATGGACAGAGGGAAGAACAGGGGATACAAAGTCACAGAGAGGTGGGCTGTGATGGACAGAGGGAAGAACAGGGGATACAAAGTCACAGAGAGGTGGGCTGTGATGGACAGAGGGAAGAACAGGAGGGGAAGCAAGAGAGGCAGAGAAGTGACACTGTCATGTACTGTCTGAGTGTCCAGGGAAAGGTGTCAGAACCTTAATGGTGACAGCATTGTTAGGGTACCAACATGGATGAGAGTCTCAATGCATTTCACTGTTCTTTCAGAGGTTCCACACTGTCACTTCCAGCACCCCCACTACAGGTAACCCCTCAAACAATGACCCCACCCACCCCTGATCCTTTTCACTGCGCCCCCCTTTTACCCCTGCACCCCCCAGCCCTGTAACCCTAGCACCCCCAGACCAGTCCCACGTCTCCACAAACACACCTACACTGGCTGAGTGTGTTGTTACCAGGGTAACACTGCAGGGGTGGGTGTCACTCTGAGGGAGACCACTGTAGATGCTGCTGCGGTCTCTACTGAGCATGCTCACTTCGCCCATGATGATGATTTATGGGAGCAGATAATATGAGAGGCAAGCGGGAGCCTCTGAGTATTTCCTATCTGATCCTAGGTCAGATTCCAGCTCATTCCAACAGACTCCCACATGTCACTCTCCCTTACAAGCCAGTCTGCTGAGACATTACTCCTGTCCTCAATACACACGGCTTATTATCTCCTCTAGTGCAGAGCCAGGATAAGATCCAGATGGTTGGGTAACTACTAGCTTACTGTACCCCTGACTATCCACCCAACACCCCTCTCTGTGGTCCAAACCCCTGACTATCCCCCCAACACCCCTCTCTGTGGTCCAACCCCCTGACTATCCCCCCAACACCCCTCTCTGTGGTCCAACCCCCTGACTATCCCCCCATCACCCCTCTCTGTGGTCCAAACCCCTGACTATCCCCCCAACACCCCTCTCTGTGGTCCAAACCCCTGACTAACCCCCCAACACCTCTCTCTGTGGTCCAAACCACTGACTATCCCCCCCATCACCCCTCTCTGTGGTCCAAACCCCTGACTATCCCCCCAACACCCCTCACTGTGGTCCAAACCCCTGACTATCCCCCCATCACCCCTCTCTGTGGTCCAAACACCTGACTATCCCCCCATCACCCCTCTCTGTGGTCCAAACCCCTGACTATCCCCTCATCACCCCTCTCTGTGGTCCAAACCCCTGACTAACCCCTCATCACCCCTCTCTGTGGTCCAAACCCCTGACTAACCCCTCATCACCTCATCCAAACCCCTGACTGACTGATTGACACACAGCATGAGCAGCCGCCCCACAGACACCCCCTGCCCTGCCCTGATCTCCCCCCACCTGTAAACCAATGATCACTACCCCTATAGTATGGAACATCCCAAACCTACACTACACTAATGTTGCAACCCCTCGTCCCACTACTACACACACCTTAACGCTGTAATAGCAGTATATCTACTGTATAACCCCACACATACATGGCCCCTGTCCAGGGTGATAATGCAACTATACTCTCCATATTTAATGTAGAACCATACAGTAGATATATTTGTTTCATTTCATCTTCATAAACAAACATGTCTTTTCATATAAACGTCTGTCCTGCAACTGTTCTTTATGCATCAACTTCTGCTCCTCATTCCATATGCGCATTCCCTAAAGGTTTCAGGAGCAGAAAGTGTGAGGGAGTCATATCAGTGACAATACCCATTCAACTGTCTCACCTCTATGCTTGGTGCAGTGTCCCAGTTCACCTGGAGGTCACGCTGCACGATAGCACCAGCATCAACAGGGAAATGATATCACACACTTACCTGAGTTGTTCAGCGTAGTTTTAACAGCACGTTCACTTCTAAAGCAGGAGCCTAAGCATCGATTACAAGGCTAATGACAGTATGCTATCTTTCTTATTACTGGAACGTTGTTCAACAGTTATTACACACTGTTGTTTTCTAAACTGAATGATTTGGCGTGTCTGAAATGAAATGACCCAAACATCATTCAGCTAACATTTAAGACATTTTAACAAAACACTTTCCTACCACTCACCACCTCTAAAAACGTGACCCCCACAATACACAACCTCACACAGTCACAGGTGTCTGTCTGAACCCCTCTCTAAACCCGTCTGTAGAACCCTGTGGTCTACTCACGCTCCACTACTCTCTAAACCCGTCTGTAGAACCCTGTGGTCTACTCACGCTCCACTACTCTCTAAACCCGTCTGTAGAACCCTGTGGTCTACTCACGCTCCACTACTCTCTAAACCCGTCTGTAGAACCCTGTGATCTACTCACGCTCCACTACTCTCTAAACCCGTCTGTAGAACCCTGTGGTCTACTCACGCTCCACTACTCTCTAAACCCGTCTGTAGAACCCTGTGGTCTACTCACGCTCCACTACTCTCTAAACCCGTCTGTAGAACCCTGTGGTCTACTCACGCCCCACTACTCTCTAAACCCGTCTGTAGAACCCTGTGGTCTACTCACGCTCCACTACTCTCTAAACCCGTCTGTAGAACCCTGTGGTCTACTCACGCTCCACTACTCTCTAAACCCGTCTGTAGAACCCTGTGGTCTACTCACGCTCCACTACTCTCTAAACCCGTCTGTAGAACCCTGTGGTCTACTCACGCTCCACTACTCTCTAAACCCGTCTGTAGAACCCTGTGGTCTACTCACGCCCCACTACTCTCTAAACCCGTCTGTAGAACCCTGTGATCTACTCACGCTCCACTACTCTCTAAACCCGTCTGTAGAACCCTGTGGTCTACTCACGCTCCACTACTCTCTAAACCCGTCTGTAGAACCCTGTGGTCTACTCACGCTCCACTACTCTCTAAACCCGTCTGTAGAACCCTGTGGTCTACTCACGCTCCACTACTCTCTGAACCCGTCTGTAGAACCCTGTGGTCTACTCACGCTCCACTACTCTCTAAACCCGTCTGTAGAACCCTGTGGTCTACTCACGCCCCACTACTCTCTAAACCCGTCTGTAGAACCCTGTGGTCTACTCACGCCCCACTACTCTCTAAACCCGTCTGTAGAACCCTGTGGTCTACTCACGCTCCACTACTCTCTAAACCCGTCTGTAGAACCCTGTGGTCTACTCACGCT
>NW_027260898.1:100000-113542 GCF_045791955.1 Oncorhynchus clarkii lewisi
TATTCTGTTATATAAGTTCTGTCCTTTCTGAACATTGTCCTCTGCTCCCTCTTCCCTCTCTTGCTGTGCAGCCAAATTACGACCAATCAGAAATGGGGATGACCGGGCTGGGCTATGACCGTGCCCAGTTCACATCAGGCCACGCCCCTCCACACGGTATGCTGCGACAGAAATCCATCGGTGAGGCTGTCTGTCTGGCAGGCCCTCTGGCCGGCCTGTCCATCTGTCTGTCCTCTAGACTCTTAAAGGCCTGTGCTGTAACACTGTCTGCAGCTGTAGCATACCATGTGCTTCTAGTCTGCCTGTTCTGTCTCTGTCCTGGTTCATGTTGTAGTATGCTTCTGCTGTGGAGAATAGCAGTTTATATGTGTTGTACTGTACTAAAATGTTTGTAGGCTGATACACTGTTTCTAGGAGCTGTTCATCACAGAAGCTGGAACTGTGGTTGAATGTGACACAGCTAAAGACGATGGACTTCTCCTGTGACTCGCCAAGTAAAAGGCGGTATAACATCTCACCCTGTTGGAAAATGACCATTGCTCTACTTTTACCAGTACATACAGAATGATATTGCTGGTCATCATCTCTGCTAGAGGACAAACAGGCTTACAGATGAATGAGAGGACCGCCTGACAATTAGACAGACAGACTTACAGATGAATGAGAGGACCGTCTGACAATTAGACAGACTTACAGATGAATGAGAGGACCGCCTGACAATTAGACAGACAGGCTTACAGATGAATGAGAGGACCGCCTGACAATTAGACAGACAGACTTACAGATGAATGAGAGGACCGCCTGACAATTAGACAGACAGACTTACAGATGAATGAGAGGACCGCCTGACAATTAGACAGACAGGCTTACAGATGAATGAGAGGACCGCCTGACAATTAGACAGACAGGCTTACAGATGAATGAGAGGACCGCCTGACAATTAGACAGACTTACAGATGAATGAGAGGACCGCCTGACAATTAGACAGACAGGCTTACAGATGAATGAGAGGACCGCCTGACAATTAGACAGACTTACAGATGAATGAGAGGACCGCCTGACAATTAGACAGACTTACAGATGAATGAGAGGACCGTCTGACAATTAGACAGACAGACTTACAGATGAATGAGAGACAGACCGCCTGACAATTAGACAGACTTACAGATGAATGAGAGGACCGCCTGACAATTAGACAGACAGACTTACAGATGAATGAGAGGGCCGCCTGACAATTAGACAGACTTACAGATGAATGAGAGGACCGCCTGACAATTAGACAGACTTACAGATGAATGAGAGGACCGCCTGACAATTAGACAGACAGACTTACAGATGAATGAGAGGACCGCCTGACAATTAGACAGACAGACTTACAGATGAATGAGAGGACCGCCTGACAATTAGACAGACAGACTTAGAGATGAATGAGAGGACCGCCTGACAATTAGACAGACAGACTTACAGATGAATGAGAGGACCGCTTGACAATTAGACAGACAGGCTTACAGATGAATGAGAGGACCGCCTGACAATTAGACAGACTTACAGATGAATGAGAGGACCGCCTGACAATTAGACAGACAGACTTACAGATGAATGAGAGGACCGCCTGACAATTAGACAGACAGGCTTACAGATGAATGAGAGGACCGCCTGACAATTAGACAGACAGACTTACAGATGAATGAGAGGACCGCCTGACAATTAGACAGACAGACTTACAGATGAATGAGAGGACCGCCTGACAATTAGACAGACAGACTTACAGATGAATGAGAGGACCGCCTGACAATTAGACAGACAGACTTACAGATGAATGAGAGGACCGCCTGACAATTAGACAGACAGGCTTACAGATGAATGAGAGGACCGCCTGACAATTAGACAGACTTACAGATGAATGAGAGGACCGCCTGACAATTAGACAGACTTACAGATGAATGAGAGGACCGCCTGACAATTAGACAGACAGACTTACAGATGAATGAGAGGACCGCCTGACAATTAGAGAGACAGACTTACAGATGAATGAGAGGGCCGCCTGACAATTAGACAGACAGACTTACAGATGAATGAGAGGACCGCCTGACAATTAGACAGACAGGCTTACAGATGAATGAGAGGACCGCCTGACAATTAGACAGACAGGCAGTTACAGAGACAGACAGCCTCCCACATTAATCATATGTTCTTTTGTTCAGCAGTATTTTCTCTGTACCATTCCTATACCTCCGTCCCTCACCCATCTGATCACTCTGCTCTGTGTCTATCCTCCATCCCTCTACCTCCGTCCCTCACCCATCTGATCACTCTGCTCTGTGTCTATCCTCCATCCCTCTACCTCCGTCCCTCACCCATCTGATCACTCTGCTCTGTGTCTATCCTCCATCCCTCTACCTCCGTCCCTCACCCATCTGATCACTCTGCTCTGTGTCTATCCTCCATCCCTCTACCTCCGTCCCTCACCCATCTGATCACTCTGCTCTGTGTCTATCCTCCATCCCTATACCTCCGTCCCTCACCCATCTGATCACTCTGCTCTGTGTCTATCCTCCATCCCTCTACCTCAGTCTCTCACCCATCTGATCACTCTGCTCTGTGTCTATCCTCCATCCCTCTACCTCAGTCTCTCTCATCAGTCCTTTTCATCCCTCTCTTGTATCTCTGTCTGTGGTGAACTGCAGGGGTGACTGAAGAGGAGAAGTCCCATCTCAATCCTCCGGCCATGAAGTTTGCCCGAAGTCTCTCGGTTCCCGGCCCAGATGACATCCCCCCGCCCCCCACCACCGCCCCGCCAGACCCCCCCTTCTCCTCCGCCCCACCACTGGGCTGGAGAGGGGGCAAGTCTTCCCAGCAGCCCTCTGTGGCCGTGTCCCAGTCCACCTCCACAGCAGCCCACTACCAGCTCTACTCTCAGTCTGTGCACTTCACCCACGGGGGCCGTGAAAGGGCAGGGGGGCCCAGTACCGGCCCTGGAGGAGGAGGGGTGGACCACACGCACCAGTACTCTAATGCCCCCGCCCACGCCGCTCAGAGCAGGACTGCCTCTAGGAAAGGGGGCTACCCAGGGGAGCCTGTTGGATCAGGAGGGGGAGGAGGAGTGGGGGGGGGCAAGGCTGCAGGTCTAAGGAGGGGCTACAGTAACGCCGCCCCACCTTCAGGCAGTGCCACAGTGATGCCCCAGCAGCAGCAGACCACCCAGAGCCAGCCGCAGAGGGCAGACCGTAGTGTGGCTGGGGGGGCTGGAGAGGGGGTACCTAAAGGAGGGGGGGCGCGGAGAGGGAAGGGCCCTCTGGTGAAGCAGTCCAAGGTGGAGGACCTGCGGGCTGGCCAGGGCACGCTGGGGGGCAAGGCCCCAGTGGAGAAGAGCTCCATCCCCATCCCCACCATCATAGTCAAGGCCCCCTCCATCAGCAGTGGCAGTGGCCGCAGCAGTCAGGGCAGCAGTGTGGAGGCTGAGCCCACCCCCCCAGGGGAGACCGACAGAACCCAACCCCCCCACGGACCCCCTTCCACCCCAGCCCCGCAACCTCCTGCTCCTCCCTCCATCCCGGCCCCTCCACCACCCTCCTTCCGAGGCCAGGATAGTGACTTCACCAGCCAGTTTGGGGCGGCCATCGTGGGCGCAGCCCGCCGGGACAGGGAACGCTTCCATGAGGCCCGCAGGAAGAGCGCCTCCATCTTCATGTCTGCCGAGGAGGAGGTGGGGCCAGGGGGAGGAGGAGGAGGGGCAGGGGGAGGAGGAGGAGGGGCAGGCAGGACACAGACCTCTCAGCAGCAGCAGTTCAGCCCCCAGTCCGGTGGCCCCCCCCCACGCCTCCGGCCCTCCAAGTCCATCGACGAGGGCATGTTCTCTGGGGACACCTTCATCCACCACACCCGCAGCATGCCCCCTGCCTTCGGCCTGCCAGAGTACTCCTCCCCAGCTCCAGACTACCAGCCCAAGTCTGTTCCGGCTGACTTCTACGGGGCGTCAAGCCGGCAGCAGGTCCCCTCTGGCACCACCTTCATCCACCCCCTGACAGGAAAGGTCCTGGACCCCTCGTCCCCCCTGGGTCTGGCCCTGGCTGCCAGGGAGCGGGCCCTGAAGGACGACGGCAGGATGAGGAGGGAGAGAGGGACCGAGCACCAGTTTGTACGACAGATGTCCAGTGTGGTGACATTCCCCTCCCAGGCCACCTCCCCCACACCGGCTTCCTCAGCCACCCATTCCTCCAGCTCCTCCTATCTGGTCACCTCCTCATCCCTAGCCGCCACCACCTCCTCCACCAGCCGACCCCCCTCCCCCAGGATCCTCAGGGGTGCAGGCTGGGGCGAGGAGGGGGGAGGAGGGGAGCGGGAGGGTGGCGGGGCCAGAGAGGGGCTGAGGGTGCGCTTCTCTGAGGACAAAACAGTCCACACACATCACTACCAGTCCCAGCACTACCAACCCTCCTACAGGGAGGAAAGACAGAGGGAGAGGTCGAGGGAGAGGTCGAGAGAGAGGGAGAGGTCGAGAGAAAGAGAGCGGGACAGAGAGGGGTACATGAGGCAGCAGACAGCCCCTACCCAGCAGCCCCCTCAGCTGTCGTCCCAGCAGCCTCGCCAGGCCTCGTTTCTGAGGATGGAGAGTGAGGCAGGCTACATCCTGTCTCTCACCCCTCCATCTCCCCCCGCTACAGCTGCCCCGTCTCACCCTTCCGGGGGCAGTGGCCTCATGGTTCTGCCGCCCCCTGCCCCCTCTGTGGATGTGGATGATGAGTTTGTGTTTGCGGACCCACTGCCCCCTCCGCTGGAGTTTGCCAACAGCTTTGACCGGGGTGGAATGTCAGGTTACACACACCGTGCCATTATCAACAACCTGGCCTCCCGCCAGCAGCAGCCCCCACCACCTCCCCCTCCTCCCCCACCACCCCCTCCAAAAGACATGTTTATCAGTGGGTTCCCGGCCCACACCCCCCTACCCTCCCCACAGGCGGGGGACTCTACCACCTCCAGCCTTACCTCCTATGACAGTGAGGTGGCCAACCTGACCCAGTCAGGAAACTCCCCCACTCAGACATCACCCAACCCCCTTCCTCCACCCTCACCTTCCGGCCTCCAGCCCACAGGACCCCCGCCTCCCCCCTCTGTCTCCCCACCACCCCCACCCAACTCCTTTCACAGACCCTCCCTTGCCATGACCCACTCTCACCACCTCTACAACAGCACGCACACCGGGCGCTCCTCTCCTTCCCATGGGCGTTCCTCCCCCACTCCTCCTCCCAAAGGTCGCTTCTCCCCCACCCAGGGTCGCTCCTCCCCCACCCAGGGTCGTCCCTCCACCATCCATAGGAGCTCGTCCTCCACCCCTCCTCCCCACTCCATTGCAGGTTCCCCATCCTACCGTGGTCCCCCTCCCATCTCCTCCACCGCAGCCTCCTCTGGCCCCTTCCGGGGCTCTGCAGCCCTGACCTCCACCGCTCCCTGTACCACCACCACCACCACCACCACCGCTGCCACCACCACGAGGACCTCAGTCCAGCCCCACCAGGACAGGACACACCCAGCCCCCTCTGGTTCTACAGCGGCCGGCCGCAGGATAGGGGAGCACCACCCTCACCCCACAGCCAAGGCAGGGGAGTCCCAGGAGACGGTGGTGGACTCTGGGATAGAGGAGCTGGACAGCCGCAGCAGCAGTGACCACCACCTGGACAACATCCTGGCCATGAGCGGAGGAGCCAGAGAGAGGCTGGAAGAGAGGCTGGAGAGAGGGAGGGAGGGAGGAGGAGGAGGGGAGGGAGACAGGGCGGGAGGAGCAGACCTCCTGGAGTCGTACATGAGCTACCTGGACGGACAGACGTTTGACATGCACAACACCACAGCCGCCGGCTCCACCTACCCCAAATCAGGCAGGTTCAGGGAGGGGGGCCGCGCGGCCGAACTACGCAGAGAGACCGGTACCGCCCCGCCCTCCTTCCAGTCACACAGACGGAGGGAGGAAGAGGAAGAGGAGGAGGAGGGCGAGGAAGGAGAGGAGGAGGACGATGGAGGACGGGAGGGTTATGGGATGACACAGAATTTGGGGCGTCCCACGTCACCCTACTTTGACCGGCCCCGGACCCCTGAGATGAAGCCTCTGTGGGGGTCAGAGGGTCAGTTAGTAGGGGACCAGGGGACCTACCTGGAGGGCCGGAGGCTGTACCCCCCCATATCCAGCATGAAGGCCAGCATCATCAATGAGCTCAGCAACAAACTGCAGCAGAGAGGGAGCCAGAGATCACTAAGTAGACACAGGTACTCGCTATGATATGTTAGAGGATATTTGGTGAGGTTGTGTGTGTTGATACAGGTAAAATGACTACAGTTATATTATCTTCAGTAGACCATAGATTTCAGTACAAAGGCCTGCATGTTTTACTTGTACATCAGTGGAGGCTGCTGAGGGGAGGATGGCTCATAATAATGTCTGAAATGGAGTCAAGCCATGTGTTTGATACCATCTCACCGATTCCGCTCCAGCCACTACCACGAGCCCTTCCTCCCCAATTAAGGTTCCACCAACCTCCTGTATTGTAAACATCAATCACACAGCGATCTCTTGTCCTGGCGCTTTTTGTGTATTTTGTGGGAATGGGTGAGTGAGTGAGTGAGTGAGTGAGTGAGTGAGTGAGTGCGTGCGTGCGTGCGTGAGTGAGTGAGTGAGTGAGTGAGTGAGTGAGTGAGTGAGTGAGTGAGTGCGTGCGTGCGTGCGTGCGTGCGTGCGTGCGTGCGTGCGTGAGTGAGTGAGTGAGTGCGTGCGTGCGTGCGTGCGTGCGTGCTTTACTATGTCAATTCTTCCCCATGTTTATGTCCCATACTTTTGTCTCCGTCTGCTTTATGTCTCTCCTCCACCAGAAACAGGTAATTGCTCTCCTCCTTTCTCACACACTGTCTGTTTGACTGGACATAAAACATGTCCCCTTTCTTCAATTTACTGCCGGTGTTTCAACAGCCAGAGAAAAGAAAGTTCCTGTCTACTCAGCACATCTTTAATAGCAATTAGCTGCTGTTAACATCCTGAGCCTCATATTGATAGCCAATCTAACAATGTCCGTCTTTAGGTGTAGGCTACTAGTGAATAGTGGTGGTGAGGTTGGGTAATGTGTTATGAATAGTGGTGGTGAGGTTGGGTAATGTGTTATGAATAGTGGTGGTGAGGTTGGGTAATGTGTTATGAATAGTGGTGGTGAGGTTGGGTAACGGGTTATGAATAGTGGTGGTGAGGTTGGGTAATGTGTTATGAATAGTGGTGGTGAGGTTGGGTAACGGGTTATGAATAGTGGTGGTGAGGTTGGGTAACGGGGTATGAATAGTGGTGGTGAGGTTGGGTAATGTGTTATGAATAGTGGTGGTGAGGTTGGGTAACGGGTTATGAATAGTGGTGGTGAGGTTGGGTTATGTGTTATGAATAGTGGTGGTGAGGTTGGGTAATGTGTTATGAATAGTGGTGGTGAGGTTGGGTAATGTGTTATGAATAGTGGTGGTGAGGTTGGGTAATGTGTTATGAATAGTGGTGGTGAGGTTGGGTAACGGGGTATGAATAGTGGTGGTGAGGTTGGGTAATGTGTTATGAATAGTGGTGGTGAGGTTGGGTAACGGGTTATGAATAGTGGTGGTGAGGTTGGGTAATGTGTTATGAATAGTGGTGGTGAGGTTGGGTAATGTGTTATGAATAGTGGTGGTGAGGTTGGGTAATGTGTTATGAATAGTGGTGGTGAGGTTGGGTAATGTGTTATGAATAGTGGTGGTGAGGTTGGGTAATGTGTTATGAATAGTGGTGGTGAGGTTGGGTAACGTGTACTGAATAGTGGTGGTGAGGTTGGGTAATGTGTTATGAATAGTGGTGGTGAGGTTGGGTAACGGGTTATGAATAGTGGTGGTGAGGTTGGGTAACGGGGTATGAATAGTGGTGGTGAGGTTGGGTAATGTGTTATGAATAGTGGTGGTGAGGTTGGGTAACGGGGTATGAATAGTGGTGGTGAGGTTGGGTAATGTGTTATGAATAGTGGTGGTGAGGTTGGGTAACGTGTACTGAATAGTGGTGGTGAGGTTGGGTAATGTGTTATGAATAGTGGTGGTGAGGTTGGGTAACGTGTACTGAATAGTGGTGGTGAGGTTGGGTAACGTGTACTGAATAGTGGTGGTGAGGTTGGGTAACGTGTACTGAATAGTGGTGGTGAGGTTGGGTAACGTGTACTGAATAGTGGTGGTGAGGTTGGGTAATGTGTTATGAATAGTGGTGGTGAGGTTGGGTAACGGGGTATGAATAGTGGTGGTGAGGTTGGGTAATGTGTTATGAATAGTGGTGGTGAGGTTGGGTAACGGGGTATGAATAGTGGTGGTGAGGTTGGGTAATGTGTTATGAATAGTGGTGGTGAGGTTGGGTAATGTGTACTGAATAGTGGTGGTGAGGTTGGGTAACGGGGTATGAATAGTGGTGGTGAGGTTGGGTAACGGGTTATGAATAGTGGTGGTGAGGTTGGGTAACGGGTTATGAATAGTGGTGGTGAGGTTGGGTAATGTGTAATGAATAGTGGTGGTGAGGTTGGGTAACAGGTTATGAATAGTGGTGGTGAGGTTGGGTAACGTGTACTGAATAGTTGTGGTGAGGTTGGGTAATGTGTAATGAATAGTGGTGGTGAGGTTGGGTAACAGGTTATGAATAGTGGTGGTGAGGTTGGGTAATGTGTACTGAATAGTGGTGGTGAGGTTGGGTAACGTGTACTGAATAGTGGTGGTGAGGTTGGGTAACGTGTACTGAATAGTGGTGGTGAGGTTGGGTAATGTGTTATGAATAGTGGTGGTGAGGTTGGGTAATGTGTTATGAATAGTGGTGGTGAGGTTGGGTAATGTGTTATGAATAGTGGTGGTGAGGTTGGGTAATGTGTTATGAATAGTGGTGGTGAGGTTGGGTAATGTGTTATGAATAGTGGTGGTGAGGTTGGGTAATGTGTTATGAATAGTAGTGGTGAGTTTGGGTAATGTGTTATGAATAGTGGTGGTGAGGTTGGGTAATGGGTTATGAATAGTGGTGGTGAGGTTGGGTAATGTGTTATGAATAGTAGTGGTGAGGTTGGGTAATGTGTTATGAATAGTGGTGGTGAGGTTGGGTAATGGGTTATGAATAGTGGTGGTGAGGTTGGGTAACGTGTACTGAATAGTGGTGGTGAGGTTGGGTAATGTGTTATGAATAGTGGTGGTGAGGTTGGGTAACGGGTTATGAATAGTGGTGGTGAGGTTGGGTAATGTGTTATGAATAGTGGTGGTGAGGTTGGGTAACGGGTTATGAATAGTGGTGGTGAGGTTGGGTAACGGGGTATGAATAGTGGTGGTGAGGTTGGGTAATGTGTTATGAATAGTGGTGGTGAGGTTGGGTAACGGGTTATGAATAGTGGTGGTGAGGTTGGGTTATGTGTTATGAATAGTGGTGGTGAGGTTGGGTAATGTGTTATGAATAGTGGTGGTGAGGTTGGGTAATGTGTTATGAATAGTGGTGGTGAGGTTGGGTAATGTGTTATGAATAGTGGTGGTGAGGTTGGGTAACGGGGTATGAATAGTGGTGGTGAGGTTGGGTAATGTGTTATGAATAGTGGTGGTGAGGTTGGGTAACGGGTTATGAATAGTGGTGGTGAGGTTGGGTAATGTGTTATGAATAGTGGTGGTGAGGTTGGGTAATGTGTTATGAATAGTGGTGGTGAGGTTGGGTAATGTGTTATGAATAGTGGTGGTGAGGTTGGGTAATGTGTTATGAATAGTGGTGGTGAGGTTGGGTAATGTGTTATGAATAGTGGTGGTGAGGTTGGGTAACGTGTACTGAATAGTGGTGGTGAGGTTGGGTAATGTGTTATGAATAGTGGTGGTGAGGTTGGGTAACGGGTTATGAATAGTGGTGGTGAGGTTGGGTAACGGGGTATGAATAGTGGTGGTGAGGTTGGGTAATGTGTTATGAATAGTGGTGGTGAGGTTGGGTAACGGGGTATGAATAGTGGTGGTGAGGTTGGGTAATGTGTTATGAATAGTGGTGGTGAGGTTGGGTAACGTGTACTGAATAGTGGTGGTGAGGTTGGGTAATGTGTTATGAATAGTGGTGGTGAGGTTGGGTAACGTGTACTGAATAGTGGTGGTGAGGTTGGGTAACGTGTACTGAATAGTGGTGGTGAGGTTGGGTAACGTGTACTGAATAGTGGTGGTGAGGTTGGGTAACGTGTACTGAATAGTGGTGGTGAGGTTGGGTAATGTGTTATGAATAGTGGTGGTGAGGTTGGGTAACGGGGTATGAATAGTGGTGGTGAGGTTGGGTAATGTGTTATGAATAGTGGTGGTGAGGTTGGGTAACGGGGTATGAATAGTGGTGGTGAGGTTGGGTAATGTGTTATGAATAGTGGTGGTGAGGTTGGGTAATGTGTACTGAATAGTGGTGGTGAGGTTGGGTAACGGGGTATGAATAGTGGTGGTGAGGTTGGGTAACGGGTTATGAATAGTGGTGGTGAGGTTGGGTAACGGGTTATGAATAGTGGTGGTGAGGTTGGGTAATGTGTAATGAATAGTGGTGGTGAGGTTGGGTAACAGGTTATGAATAGTGGTGGTGAGGTTGGGTAACGTGTACTGAATAGTTGTGGTGAGGTTGGGTAATGTGTAATGAATAGTGGTGGTGAGGTTGGGTAACAGGTTATGAATAGTGGTGGTGAGGTTGGGTAATGTGTACTGAATAGTGGTGGTGAGGTTGGGTAACGTGTACTGAATAGTGGTGGTGAGGTTGGGTAACGTGTACTGAATAGTGGTGGTGAGGTTGGGTAATGTGTTATGAATAGTGGTGGTGAGGTTGGGTAATGTGTTATGAATAGTGGTGGTGAGGTTGGGTAATGTGTTATGAATAGTGGTGGTGAGGTTGGGTAATGTGTTATGAATAGTGGTGGTGAGGTTGGGTAATGTGTTATGAATAGTGGTGGTGAGGTTGGGTAATGTGTTATGAATAGTAGTGGTGAGTTTGGGTAATGTGTTATGAATAGTGGTGGTGAGGTTGGGTAATGGGTTATGAATAGTGGTGGTGAGGTTGGGTAATGTGTTATGAATAGTGGTGGTGAGGTTGGGTAATGTGTTATGAATAGTGGTGGTGAGGTTGGGTAATGTGTTATGAATAGTGGTGGTGAGGTTGGGTAACGTGTACTGAATAGTGGTGGTGAGGTTGGGTAATGTGTTATGAATAGTGGTGGTGAGGTTGGGTAACGGGTTATGAATAGTGGTGGTGAGGTTGGGTAATGTGTACTGAATAGTGGTGGTGAGGTTGGGTAACGGGTTATGAATAGTGGTGGTGAGGTTGGGTAACGGGGTATGAATAGTGGTGGTGAGGTTGGGTAATGTGTTATGAATAGTGGTGGTGAGGTTGGGTAACGGGTTATGAATAGTGGTGGTGAGGTTGGGTAATGTGTTATGAATAGTGGTGGTGAGGTTGGGTAATGTGTTATGAATAGTGGTGGTGAGGTTGGGTAATGTGTTATGAATAGTGGTGGTGAGGTTGGGTAATGTGTTATGAATAGTGGTGGTGAGGTTGGGTAACGGGGTATGAATAGTGGTGGTGAGGTTGGGTAATGTGTTATGAATAGTGGTGGTGAGGTTGGGTAACGGGTTATGAATAGTGGTGGTGAGGTTGGGTAATGTGTTATGAATAGTGGTGGTGAGGTTGGGTAATGTGTTATGAATAGTGGTGGTGAGGTTGGGTAATGTGTTATGAATAGTGGTGGTGAGGTTGGGTAATGTGTTATGAATAGTGGTGGTGAGGTTGGGTAATGTGTTATGAATAGTGGTGGTGAGGTTGGGTAACGTGTATGAATAGTGGTGGTGAGGTTGGGTAATGTGTTATGAATAGTGGTGGTGAGGTTGGGTAACGGGTTATGAATAGTGGTGGTGAGGTTGGGTAACGGGGTATGAATAGTGGTGGTGAGGTTGGGTAATGTGTTATGAATAGTGGTGGTGAGGTTGGGTAACGGGGTATGAATAGTGGTGGTGAGGTTGGGTAATGTGTTATGAATAGTGGTGGTGAGGTTGGGTAACGTGTACTGAATAGTGGTGGTGAGGTTGGGTAATGTGTTATGAATAGTGGTGGTGAGGTTGGGTAACGTGTACTGAATAGTGGTGGTGAGGTTGGGTAACGTGTACTGAATAGTGGTGGTGAGGTTGGGTAACGTGTACTGAATAGTGGTGGTGAGGTTGGGTAACGTGTACTGAATAGTGGTGGTGAGGTTGGGTAATGTGTTATGAATAGTGGTGGTGAGGTTGGGTAACGGGGTATGAATAGTGGTGGTGAGGTTGGGTAATGTGTTATGAATAGTGGTGGTGAGGTTGGGTAACGGGGTATGAATAGTGGTGGTGAGGTTGGGTAATGTGTTATGAATAGTGGTGGTGAGGTTGGGTAATGTGTATGAATAGTGGTGGTGAGGTTGGGTAACGGGGTATGAATAGTGGTGGTGAGGTTGGGTAACGGGTTATGAATAGTGGTGGTGAGGTTGGGTAACGGGTTATGAATAGTGGTGGTGAGGTTGGGTAAAGTGTAATGAATAGTGGTGGTGAGGTTGGGTAACGGGTTATGAATAGTGGTGGTGAGGTTGGGTAACGTGTACTGAATAGTTGTGGTGAGGTTGGGTAATGTGTAATGAATAGTGGTGGTGAGGTTGGGTAACAGGTTATGAATAGTGGTGGTGAGGTTGGGTAATGTGTACTGAATAGTGGTGGTGAGGTTGGGTAACGTGTATGAATAGTGGTGGTGAGGTTGGGTAACGTGTACTGAATAGTGGTGGTGAGGTTGGGTAACGTGTATGAATAGTGGTGGTGAGGTTGGGTAATGTGTTATGAATAGTGGTGGTGAGGTTGGGTAATGTGTTATGAATAGTGGTGGTGAGGTTGGGTAATGTGTTATGAATAGTGGTGGTGAGGTTGGGTAATGTGTTATGAATAGTGGTGGTGAGGTTGGGTAATGTGTTATGAATAGTGGTGGTGAGGTTGGGTAACGTGTACTGAATAGTGGTGGTGAGGTTGGGTAATGTGTTATGAATAGTGGTGGTGAGGTTGGGTAACGTGTTATGAATAGTGGTGGTGAGGTTGGGTAACGTGGTATGAATAGTGGTGGTGAGGTTGGGTAATGTGTTCTGAATAGTGGTGGTGAGGTTGGGTAATGTGTTATGAATAGTGGTGGTGAGGTTGGGTAACGGGGTATGAATAGTGGTGGTGAGGTTGGGTAATGTGTTATGAATAGTGGTGGTGAGGTTGGGTAACGTGTACTGAATAGTGGTGGTGAGGTTGGGTAACGTGTACTGAATAGTGGTGGTGAGGTTGGGTAACGTGTACTGAATAGTGGTGGTGAGGTTGGGTAATGTGTAATGAATAGTGGTGGTGAGGTTGGGTAACGTGTTATGAATAGTGGTGGTGAGGTTGGGTAACGGGGTATGAATAGTGGTGGTGAGGTTGGGTAATGTGTACTGAATAGTGGTGGTGAGGTTGGGTAATGTGTAATGAATAGTGGTGGTGAGGTTGGGTAATGTGTTA